>NC_092658.1:12635000-12937500 GCF_032118995.1 Asterias amurensis | reverse complement strand
TGTGGAATCTCTACTTCAAGGCTCTTCTACTCTGTCTAACAGTATGACTGGCCACGTCAATGATAAAGCCCTGGTAAGTGTATGATATCTCAGACCTAGAATCGATATGCTTAGGCACGTTAGGGGGAAGGACACGGGTGTATGGCAAAATGGCAAGAGGGCAGCACACATAGACCATAGTACGTGTTTTCATTGGTCAATGTGATGTCTACTACTGTATGGCAAAATAATTTTCCATATATGCGTTAAAAATGGCATATGCGCGTCCATCAAAATGGTCTCACAACAAAACCGCACACACAATGACACACTTGGCATTCTCCGGGTTCTATTTCTATGGTCCAAAGGCAAACAACATAGGCAACAGAGAACAAGAGGGACAATAGACCTTTATCATACTTGGTTATGTTCCCATTATCCAAGTATACAGTAATGAACGCTGGTATTCATTGCACTGAAAAAGGAACTAGACTATTTCTCGTTCCAGCCTCGGTTTGGTTTGATTGATTTGAATAGGAGAAAAATTAAGATGGCCGCACCATGATAAAGGTCAATTGGTCCACAGGTGTTGATACGAATAATGGAGGTGCATGTATTACAGACAATTAAGTGGCCATTAGTCTGTTGCACACAACACAGGTTATAACCATATGCATTATTTTTCCTAGCTGGATGCATCAGAAGCAATGTTAGCGATGGCCATGACCCTGCAAGGCGTTGATTCTAATGATGTAGAATTGGTTATCACCACAGCATCAGGTAAGACCCTTGCAGGCCCTGAACTTTGTTCTTGATTGGGCACCGCAATCTTTCTCTGGGAAGGGGCACTTCTATGAGGAAAGTTAAATTTGCAATTGGAATTTGCAAAAGGCACCACATCAAAACACAGGGCTGGTAGCACGGCAATTGCTGTGGGTGATGTGGGTTATTTCGAGGGCCTGCCCTTGTCAGACACACACACTATCCAGCTACTCTAGCTAAGCAAATTCCTTCTCGTCTTGCTAGTTTGTATTTTTGGAGGTAGGGGTCTATCATCAGCAAGATACTCTCAACACAATGGGCAGCATCTCGCAACTCTGTAAATATGGGAAACAATTGTATACATACTTTTCACCAGTGGCTGTAATTACATTGAATTACTTGGGTCATGAGCAGTCAATCTGCCTGGGTCAGTCAAAAGCCCTACTGGTTTGTGCATTATCCAATTAGTCTACTGTTTGGACAAGGAATAACATGGAGAAAACAGGTGTTAAGTGTCAAATGAAAAAGATGTTTTTATTCTAGCCTCTTTCTTAAATGGAGCTTTCTTGTATGCCACAGACTCATTACTCGACCTCAACCACATTCCAGAGCCAAACTAAAACTTGTGTGTAATGATAATCAAGTGGGTAGTAGTGAGTGTGTTTTAGGCTTAAGAGGGTGATGTTGGTAGATGGACCACGATGAACAATCCTTCAAAAACAAAATTTATTACTCACCAATACTCTAGAAATCACCGCTGGCTTGGGGATGATGATCGTCCAATCAGACGGCTTAGTTCAGGATGCACTGGGAACCAGTGAAGCAGGTCTGGAAGTCTCCAACTTTTATGGTGACGATATCTCACCTGAAGATGCTGTCGAGCAAACTGCACGATACAATGAGGAGAAGAAAGTCAATATACAAAACGCACAAATGGTGGTACGTACATGTCTGTGTTTTAAGGGAACATTACAAAATTGGTAAGGAAAAAAAAACTTGTCTAAGATCACAGATTTACATAAAACTTACCTGGTCTGATGATGGTGGAAAACATCCCTTGAAATACTTATGTCTGATGTCAGATTTTGTGAGTAACAAATAAAACTTATTTCCCGTTTAGAGTTTGGCACTCAGTAAGCGTTTTATTCACATTTTTTTTAAATTGATGTCATGCAAATTGTGTAATCGGTTTTTCAACGTTATTCAACCTAGATGGCCATTCGATCCCAAAATCCTACAGGTTTGTCAGTTTATGTATACGGTGGATTGTTTTGTTAGCAAAAAACAATTCTGTATAATGTTCCTTTAATGCTACATTCGAAGTGTGGACCTGAGAATTCCACTTAATGTAGAGACCAGAAATACTATGTGGACTTACACACGGCCACAGTGTTATTTACAGTTCAATTCTCCTTAAAGGCAGTGGACACTACTGGTTATTACTCAAAGTAATTATTAGCATAAAACCTTACTTGGTGACGAGTAATGGGGAGAGGTTGATAGTATAAAACATTGTGAGAAACAGCTCCCTCTGAAGTGACATAGTTTTCTAGAAAGAAGTAGAATTTGATTTCGAGACCTCAGATTTAGAATTTGAGGTCTAGAAATCAACCGTCTAAAAGCACACAACTTCGTGTGACAAGGGTGTTTTTTTCTTTCATTATTATCTCGCAACTTCGACGTCCAATTGAGCTAAAATTTTCACAGGTTTGTTATTTTATGCATATATTGAGAAGACTTGTCTGTGACAATTACCTATAGTGTCCAGTGTCTTTAAGTGGACAGAACAAGGGAATGTCCACACACTAACTGCAACACAGAGCTGTGGGGGGGGGGGGGGCGGGGGTAGGGGTGTCGAAAAACAGGAGCAATCTTACACAAGTGTATTAGTATATTGATTTTCCAAATTTAATGATAACCAGACACCGCAAGGCCGAAAAGCCACTTCAAGGTGAGGGCTACACTTCAGCAATTTGGGCTATCGACCAAAATTAAATGTCACGCAGGGGCAAGTTGCCACCTTCACCTGTATTAAAGTGGAGAACTTTGTTTGAATTGAAGCCATGGATTTGCATTCTTTTAACCTACGTGAAGTGGGGCATTATTCAATGCACCCTACCCATGAAATATGCTAATTACATTTACACATGCGTACAGACCCTGTTGGTTGGCAAACGCCATAGAGTTGTGCACTAAGCAGACGCGCAATCGCGTCTGCGTCATGCACCTATTAGCCGTGTACAAAACAGCGCGATGTTCCCTCATTTTGCTAACCAAAACGTTAGTGCGCACGCGCCACGTGCAATTTACATATTTCATGGGAATATCTCCAAGGGTATTATCTCCAAGGGGATCCTTGAGAGTATTCTAAAATAGCAAATGCATGATTAAAAATATTATACCTTGATGCTGCGATCTACTTTTCACCACTATTAGGCTCGTACAATTAGCACCCTAGCACGGCAAACAATCAACCATGCAGTGGATGTCGTCATGGACAAGAGGGTCTTGGGTCAGCCTCCCCTGCGCCTGGACTCTGATAGTCTCATAGTGGAGGTTTACAAAGGTAAACCAGACTCAATAGCGAATCAATATATACAGTCTGATGCTGGATCCTTCAGGCTTCCAGATGCTTATTCACTGTTTGGTGAACGAGACGACATCCATGTTGAGCAGACTGTGAGTACTAAAGTTGACAAGAAATAAACAGGGTCGATAAAACTGAATCTGTGTGTGTATATGATGTAGGAACTTGAGGTGAGACTTCACTTTAGACTTAACCTCAAAAGATTTGACTTGAGACTTTAGTTGAGACTTTTCCTCAAAGACTTATAGAAATGACCTGAGATTTAGAGACTTGACCTCAAAGACTTCAGACTTGACTTAAGACTTCACCTACAAGACTAAGAAACTTTTCCTTAAAGGCTTAATTAAGACTCGATACAAGACTTCACCTAAAGACTTTAGAAAATAGACCTCAAAGATGTCAGATTTGACTTGAGACTTGACATCAAAGACTTAGAGGCTCGACCTAAAAGTCTTCAGACATGACTTAACACTTCACCTAAAAGCCTTAACAAATTACCTTCAAAGATTTCAGACTTAACTTAGGAGTTCACTTAAAGACTGAGACACTTGACCTCAAATACTTGGGACTTGACCTAAGACTTAGACACTTGATCTTAAAGACTTCTGATTTTACTCTTGTATAGACTTGGTACTTGACTTAAAACTCGACCTCAATGACTTTAAGACTTTACCTCAATGTTTACTCTGCAGAAACATCATATACCTCACCTCTCTCTATAAAATGTGATTACCTGTCACTGTGTAATGGTTTAAACATGGTTCTTATAATAACGTTTCACAAAGTATACAAACTAAGAATGAATTTCCAATTCCTTCCAACAGGTTCTCTTCTTCAATTCAAACCCGTTCAGTTTTTCTGAAAGTTCAGCAAGCATTGGATCCAAATGTGTCCTCACAATGGAATTCACCGACGGAGACAGAAATCCACTTGTAGTGAGGAACTTAACCAATAAGATAAGCATCATTTTACAGACTGATGAAGGGAAAGTTGAGAGTCAAAGGACGCTGAAAACGAGCTTCAAAAGCATCTCGGAAATGCAATATCAGAAGGTAGGTAGATGTTTACTGTCTTGAGTTGCACCCTTTGATAAATGGATCATATTATGGACAAATACCCTTTTTTCGTTTGCCAAAAGGCAACCCCCTTAAAACAGGTCAAAATAGCACCCTCAAGATTCCTCCTTCCCATTCTGAAAACTGTGTGATCGTGCCATCTTTACTTTTTTGTTCTACATTATTTTTCGGAAGGGGTTTGGACCAGTCAAAACAGTTGACGAATGAAAGCATTAAAGAGGGGCTCAGAGGTCAAATTAAGTTTTGTCATCCACTTGTTTTCTAATAGATAGAGCCCTTATGAAAATGGGCAAATATAAGGGATATCATGACTGGTAGTTGAGAAGCTGATTTGCGAATGATTACGCTATGATGCAATTGAGCTGCAGGCATGCGAGGGCGTCTTTGGCAGCCAGCCACATCAACCCATATACATGTATGACTCTTAGCACAGCCAGATTTTGAAAGTGTTTGATTTTTCTGGAATGAGGAAAACAGGAGCCTCGGAGAGAAAAGCAGTGGCAGCCAGCCACACCGACCCATACATGAACACGTAGCACAGCCAGATATTGAAAGTTTTTGATTTTACCAGAGGAAGTTAAACCGGAGGGACTGGACAAAAAAAACTTGTAGCATAGGAGAAAACCAACGCACAACTCTTCTCAATTATTACCTTAACAGGGAGGGGAACCAACAGCCGATTTCACAAAAACTCTAGGATTAATTCTATCTCAAGTTAGGACGAGTAACTCATCCTAACTTAGGATGGGTTCAATGCGTCCTAATGCGTCCTAAATTGACAGCAGGGCCGCATTGGTGAAAAGAGAGTACTTTACGCACAAGCAAACCATGACGGCAAAGACCACCTGGCTTTATCCTATCTTGAAATAAAAATTTACAAAATCCTTTTTACTTATTTATTAAGGTTGAGCTTACTGAGGAGAACGTTGAGCTTAGAGTATTTCTCAAAGATGTTTCCGATGAGACCTCAAGATTCCTGATCTATCTGAGAAACGGCAGCTTCCCAGATGAGAAGACGCACGATGCAGTCCAGTCCATTCCTCGGATTCTTAAGGCGGGGGAAAGCTGGGATGATAATGCGGTAAAGAATGAGGCTGAATACACAGCTGTGTTTCCTATAGAAGTATTGAATGGTGTCGGCAACTACTACCTGGGAGTTGTTCTGATGGGTAAGTAAAATGTTACCATTCTCTTTGAAAAGTAATATTATAATATGGGTTTGAGGTAGCTAGTTTGAGGCCCGGTCGTGACACTTGTGTCCCTGAGCAAGACACTTTATTGAGGGGTAAATGGGTACCTGTGTGGGCAGGGATGGTTCTTGTGGTTGGTTTAGTTTAGTGCGCTTAAGCAAAATAAGTTCAGCCCAAATTTTCCAGCGCTTTGTATGAAACAGCCCCGGGTTCGAGGGAACAGTGAAGAGTTGTTCATATTTGAATAACTGTCCATCTGCTCATATTAACTATGCCTACTCCATCGTAATAATGTTTGAAGATGAAAACAGAACTTCCGAGGAATAATATTGTTACCGTGGTATAACAAAAATTGCACACTGTGATGGGGTCCATGGTGTACAAAACACCATGGACCTCGCTACAGTGGCAACAATTGTATAATGGCTGCCAATGCTTATGACAAACAATTGTCTTGTTTTTCAGAATCTATGGTCTTGAATGATACATCATCATTAGCTGGGTCAAAGGTCGTTAATGTTACTTTATTGACCTATGCTTCTGGTTGCCGGTACTGGGACACCCATATTGAAGCATGGAGTAGTGAAGGCTGTGAGGTAAGCACTCTTGAATTCTGGTTGAATTTTCCCCTGCCTGTCAAATCTGTGGACTTCGGTTCGAATCCCGCTTGGGACCAGAGCCTTGCATGTGGATTTTTTTTTATAATAAAGAATAATATCATTAACTTGTTGCTATGAATTGATCAATTAGAATCGAGGTTCAAGTTTGCTTAAAGATTATTAGTCTTTTCTCTTCCTTGTCAAAACTCATCCTGGACAGCCAACGGACGGGCACCCGTCCAGGACCAGGTTTCTGTCCCATGTTCAATTCCCTTGTAGTGATTACTTTATCGGACGGGCTATAGATTAGATTGCTATCTACTGGAAAACAAGCAGGGGGTCTCCGAGGGCCAGTTTGTGGTTTCACACTGGGCTTCAATGACCTTGAGTATTTACTACAGACAAATTGGTCATATCTTAAGCTCTCTGTGCATTTCAATTTGTAACTTTTTAACAGGATGGGTTTCAACATTTTTATTTCAGTCTGTGGACAAAATTGCAATTGTCTTTACTGTCTATGTTGTTCTTCTGCGTCAATAAAAGCTTATTTAATTATCTAGTGGGACAACCCCTTTTAAAATCTTTAGATTAAAATCTAATTATTTGAGAAATCCATGTTATTAAACAGCACCTTTACAATGATGTACCCCTTTTGATGTATCGTGATTGAATAGAAATTATCCTGAAAGTAATTTAGACAATAAATAACCTTGGAAACATCACCCCACGATCCAACAAGTTTAGAATGTTATGGTCCATTTTTTGAAGGGTACAAATCTTTGAAGGGAATTTCCTGTGTATGAACGAGTGGCCATGATTAGCATCTGTGTTTTTTTTCAAGATGGTGGATAATTTCACCAACATTGCAAAAAGTTTTCTTTTGATATTTATATTTTTCATTAGTTTAATTTTTATAAACCTATACAATTTAGGAATGGAGAATAAAACACTGTTAACGGTTTACATGAGCTATGCTAGTATAATCTTTCCTACAGTGACCTCCAAACAGTCAGTCCAGACTTGCCCCAAACCGCAAACCCCAGGTTTGTTTATCTAGTGTTTAATGAGCCAGTGAAACCGCAGAGCGCTCAGTGGGGTGCCTTGGGCACTGTGTATCGGACGGGAATACACATTTCATCGTGTGGAACCTTGTTCCATATGAACTCCCATCCTGTGGCCCGTCCGACAAAAATGTGACATCGGACGAGCCTCGTCCTGTGGTCTGTCCAGGATGAGTTTTGACAAGACAAGGGTTTTTCTCACAAACAGCCAGATTTGAAAGTTACAAATCACAAGTATAATCCTAACCCTACCGCTAAGTAGCATACAAAGCAAGACAAATTTTCAAAAGAACATAATCTTCCAAACATGGTGTACCATGTGTACTGCAAACCAAATATAAGTTTTTACCACGCAATGACTCAAATCCCAAATTCACAAGTAACTTACAAACTCACCTCCTGTTTTTAATGCTCCTTAGGCCGGTCCACTGACGAACCTCCGCTACACCCACTGTCTCTGCAACCATCTCTCGTCCTTTGCAGCCTCCTTCTTCGTTCCTCCAAACAGCATCGACTTCTCCACAGTCTTCACCAAGGACCTTGGCGACAACGCAGCTGTTTTCTCAACGGTGCTGGGAAGCTTCGGACTGTATTTGATTCTCCTGGTGTGGCTGAGGAGGAAGGATCGTCAGGATATTATCAAGGTACTCAATAATTGGGTACCATACATCTAAATCTCATTCAAGGTGCCACCATTTTGTAAAATTTCTGTTCAAAACAATCAGCCCAAAATGAGGCTGGCAAGAAAAATAGTCGGATGACCTTAATGCAACAATCCATCTGAGACACTGCTATGTGTGAGAAATCTGTCATCCACTATCAGGTACCAGAAAACCCATGCAGACATGCAGGAACTGGAAAACCCAATCCACATAGTGCTCCGGCATGGTTCCAACCAGGATCCTAGAGGTGGAAGACGAGGAAAGATACAACTATGCCAACCCGACCACATCCCTACTGGCGGAGAGTTTCTAATGTTTGTTTTTGTACGTTTGTTGAAGATCCTTTGATCTGCAATTGTTTTTTATTTATCTGCTGGCGAATAAAATGAAATGAAAAAAATTACCTTCAATGTCAGGAGAACCAATGAGATACATATTTGTAGACCACATCATCATCATGGTGTCACCTGTGCACGTACAGCACACACACGTTGCTCAGTGTTCCTTTGTTTATTGCTCAATTCCATTTCCATTGTTCATTTGCATTGTTCATTTCCATGGTGTAGTGTTATTGATGCTGGTGTGATATTGATATGTCACATTGTGTATGTATTTCCACAGTGGGGAGTCTGTCCGTTGGCTGACAATCACCCAAAGGATTCTTACTTCTACCAAGTGACGGTGTCAACGGGATTGGGTCCAGAAAGTGGCACAAGGTCAAAGGTCAGCCTGATACTCAGCACAGACGATGCAGATAGCGGAGTCAGACTTCTGGATGACAATAAGAGGAAGGTAACAAATAAAAAAGAATTTCTCTTCTTGTGAGGAAAAAAACTACAATTCGGGCAAGTTATAATACAGTAGACTATTCTCATTGGCAACTTTATAAGTTTATTCAACAACATATTTGCATGAAGTATTTTTGTGCAATGCTTTTGCAAAATCAGGATACGCGAATGCACCAAGGCGACATATGTACATCAGGTAGCATATTTTTTTTAAATAATAATGTCACATCACATGCTGCTTGTCATGTGGTATTGTAAACTTGACCAAATAATGGCTTCTGCCTTGCGCCTCAAACAAAGATACCGATTAATAGGGATACTGTCTAGATAGGGCTAAGAAAGATTTTCCACATTAGTGGTGTGTTTAACAATAAATGGGATGACAGAGGATATGGGCGACCAGTTTTGGTATAAACAACTAATTGGGGAATTCTAGAGATAATAGTGGAAAGTCATCCTTACAATAGCTCAGTTGGTAGAGCGTTGGTACTAAATCCGAAGGCCACTGTTGCAAGTCTCGCAAGTCCATGTCAATTTGTCTTTGTTTAAACACAAACTATCAGTGAGTTTCCCTTGTGGTATAATAGCTGAAACTTTCACAATGACTTTTGTTCTCTCTTTCTTTATAGTTTTTCCTGCAAATCAGCATTACATTGCCAAAGCAATCTATGACCCTACCTATAAAATTTATGAATGTATTTCCTAGATTTTTGAGAGGGGTAGTGTGTGCCATTTCCTGATGAGTGTGGCCAGACCTCTAGGGAATCTGTCTCACATCAAGGTATGGCATGATAACACTGGATCTGGGGAATCAGCAAGCTGGTATCTCTCACAGGTCTCTATTACTGATCTACAAACTAGACAACAGTAAGTCACTGCCTCAGTTGTCACTGAAGTTCCGCAATATTATTATACCGTATGTATACTTTTTTAAATGGCTGCCGAATAACACACTCCAATATATTTGTTATTCCGCAGCCACTTCAAAAGTGTATAGGTTTTTTTGAGACCCCCTGTTTACTTATTATAATCACTGTACCTTGGAAGCCTAAAGATAGCTGTAACCATGGGTGCTTGCTATGTGGAAACAGAAACACCACGGTTAACCCCTACTTTTCCACTAAAAGTGTTTTGAGCTCTTGTACGTGTAACTACCAATACTAGTACCAGGAACCTGATAGCCATTCAAAGGACAATTTTAGAAATTATGGTAAAGTATCTTGCTAAAGGACACAAGGGACTCAAACCCATACTCTGCCGATCAGAAAAACCAAAGCTTCAGTCCGGTGCTCTACCAGAAAGTGTCAGGAAATTCTTTATCAGACTGTCAGAATTAACAATTTGTCTTGTTTTCAGATTCTTCTTTGTCTGTGACCGTTGGCTGGCTGTGGAGAAAGAAGACGGAGCAGTCGAGCGTGTTATCCCGGTCGCAACACGCTCCGACCTCACTCAGTTCGGCAAACTCTTTTACACCAGCAGCCGAAAAGACCTCTTCGATGGACACATCTGGTTCTCGCTCTTCAGTCGTCCGACGAGGAGCACCTTCACCAGGGTTCAGAGACTCTCCTGCTGCCTCTGCCTTCTGTATCTGAGCATGATTGCAAGTGCCATGTTCTATGTCGGCCAGGGAGAGGAGCGTGAAAACCAGAGTGTACTACGTCTTGGCCCGATGACCTTCACCCTACAAGAGTTCTATGTCGGATTCATCAGCGCAATGATTGTGGTTCCAGTCAACATCATCATAGTCCAGTTATTCAGGAAGTCTAAACCATCTCAGACTTCCATTCTTCCCGACCATCTTCAAAACACATCGAAAGGTGAAACATCAGAGAACTCCTCCCCGCAGAGCTCTATGAGCGACTTGAAAGGCGATAAGGTAGAGCTAGTACCTTCTTCTAAGCCCAGGAACAAGAAGACGAAGAGTAGAGCCTTCTTGCTGCCGCACTGGTGTGTCTACCTTGCTTGGCTTCTGATTATACTGTCTGCTGTCACAGCAGCATTCTTCACAGTCCTCTACAGCCTGGAGTGGGGGAGAGAGAAGTCTAATGAGTGGCTGGTATCCATGTTGATGTCACTCTTTAACTCGGTCATCATCATACAACCATTTAAGGCAAGGAGACCCTTTTCAAAACCACAGCTTAGACCAAGGCTCCAGCTTAGGCTCTGTCTATTTGATTGGAACCCTGTTGGAAAAAAAAACATATTTTCAAGATAACTGACAAAGCCCAAGCCCAGGCCCAAGCTATGGTTTTAAAAAAGGCCTAAAAATCATTTTTCATTCACGCTCCACCCGAGTTAATTATTTGAAATTCAATTTAGTTCATCGTTTCAACATTTGATTACCACTCTCATATCCAAGATGCTAATCCCGCCTCCTGTTTCAACTCCTCTCTTTCATATTTCTGCAGGTGATTGCTCTAGCCATCTTTTTGTCCCTGCTTTGTAAGAAGCCCACTAGAATGGACATTGTGGTCAATGAGGGATTCTCAAAAGATCAAAATCAGCTTGGGGATGATGAAGAAATGCTTCATGATACAATGCTGAAAGGTAAACAACAAATCTGTCCATATTTTGCATATCTTTGATGATGTTTGCAAGACCTTTAATGGGAGACCTTATTCGGCTATAAAGTGACAGTTTACTTGTGTGAAAGGGACAGTCCTTTACCATGTTTATACATGTAGGTCAAGAAATAGTCTACTTGTGTTAGAGTACTGTGGTCATGGAAAAAAGAGATATTTAGAGAAGCGTTACTTACAGTACAGTTTCTCAGATTGTGTATTCCTATTTAAGATTATTCTTCCTGCATGTAGACATAATCGCCCGAGATTTTCAGCAATGTTAAAAAAAAATATATACCACCTTTTGAAATTAAATTTTCACAGATTAGTTTTTGGGGGATATACATGTACATACAACTAATATAGGATTGAAACAAACAGTGGGCTCAAATTACCAAACGTATACCATCCCTTTAAAGGGAAGGTACAGGTTTGGTAATTACTCAAAACAAATATTAACTTAAAAACTGACTTTGTAACGAGCATTGGAGAGCTGTTGATAGTATAAAACATTATGAGAAACGGCTCCCTGTGAAATAGCATAGATTTTGAGAAAGAGGTTATTTCACACTAAAAAAATAAAAGACTTCTAGCCAGAAGTGTTTTATTCCTATCTGAAAGCACACAAATTCGTCCAACAACGGTGTTTTTTTCTCTCATCATTTTCTCGCAACTTCGATGACCAATTTAGCTCAAATTTTCACAGGCTTGTTATTTTATGCATATGTTGAGATACACCAAGTGAGAAGACTGGTCTTTGACAATTACCAAACGCGTTCCTTCCCTTTAAATTGTGATTACTGTTGGTCTGTTCCAGGAGAACGAAGAGGCAGATTCTGTCCTCCTCCCACTAAGGCAGCCCTTGAAGAGGCTCGTAAGAAGCGCATCAAGGAGCTGAAGATGAACCGCATCTTGAAGGACACTGGGTTCTACACAGTCTTCGTTGTGGTAGTGATGTTCCTTTGCTTCACAACCAGGGATGGATTATCATTCCACATGTCTCAATCAATCAGGGATATCTTCATTAAGAATAACGGGGCGCAGACCGCGGTAAGATTTTTTATTTTAAAACTTTTTCAAAGCAATTCTTCCAAATGCCAAAGCATGCCCACACGTCACCACTTCCAAGTACAAATTCGCATTCCCTTCACTGCAGGAATTGCAAATACAAGAATGTAGGTTTTGAATCTCCAAGCTAATCGCTGATTTCTCAACAACAAGAATATATATTATAATTATAATTTTGGGGGCTAATCATCCTTACTCCCAGCTAAGAGCTGAATTGCGAAGGATGCGGCTACAACGTGTTCGAGAAGCAGGCATGCAAGGGCGCATTCAGCTGCCAGCCACATCAACCCATTATGACCACAGAGCACAGCCAAGATCGAAAGTGTTTGATTTTTTCCTGAGGGAGGAAATCGAATAGTCTGGAAAACCCTCGTGGCACAGCAGAGAACCAACGCACAATTCAACTCACATATGGCCCCGACCGGCAATCGAACCGGGGTCACCTTGGCGAGAGGCGAGCGCCTTACGCACAAGCCAACCCTTCCCACATTGCATTGTAAACTTGGGTGTGATACCTCGCTATACAGAAATGGACCCTTCCCATGAAATACGGTAATCACATTCACGCATGCGTACAGACCCTGTTGGTTGGCAAACGCCATAGAGTTGTGCACTAAGCAGACGCGCAATCGCGTCTGCGTTACGCACCCATTAGCCATGTACAAAACAGCGCGATGTTCCCTCATTTTGCCAACCAAAACGTTAGTGCGCACGCGCTACAGTATGTGCAATTTACATATTTCATGGGAAGGGTCCATTGCAGGTTAATTGGCTTCTCCTTGCAACCCTGTAACTAAAAAGGGAGACTGCTTACATTAGGGCAAGAGAGCTTATAAATAGTTAGTAGAGCGTCGGCATGTTAATCCCAGGTTGCAATTTTTCCCTCTAAGGTGATCCCTCTGTTGCTGCTTCCCAGGTTGTATCGTTAACTTGAATGTGATCCCTGGCTACACGGCATGTTACAGGTTGAATGGCTTCTGACTGGAACTCCCATTCTAAGATAGCGCAGGCATTAAGTTTGCTTTAGTCAGTTTGTCTTTATCCAACCCCAAAAATTAAAGCGTCTCTATGTATTCAAATCCTACCAGACGAAATTGAACTTCACAAGCCTGGAGAAACTCACCCCTGACCTGTTCTGGAATTGGGTTGAAGAAGCTCTGCTACCAGGTCTCTATGGTGAGACATACTATAATGGAGATCCCATGCACTGGAGGCATACAAGGTTCCTGAGCAACTGGCAGTGCTACCGCGTTGGCCCTGTACGTCTGAGGCAGCTACGAGTGAAACCGGGTGAGATGCGAAACAATTAAGATTATTCAGCTTGAGGCCTTCTGTGGCTC
Organism: Asterias amurensis; assembly: GCF_032118995.1. Taxonomy (NCBI): domain Eukaryota; kingdom Metazoa; phylum Echinodermata; class Asteroidea; order Forcipulatida; family Asteriidae; genus Asterias; species Asterias amurensis. The sequence continues at coordinate 12,923,827 of NC_092658.1, read as the reverse complement.
AAGGGAAGCCGAAAAAAGATAGAATCTCACCCAGACCTCATGTACATGTAATGCTGACTGGATACTGATCATGATAAAACACATGGACTAAGATCTCATACACCAAACATCAAATGCTTAGAGACGAAGGCACATAAAAAGCCAGAAATTGTTAAGTATTCTCATTGGATCAGATAAGTATTCAACAATTCCCAGTGGACTTTTCCATTTGACCACCAAAACGTTCAAAATACTATTGTCTGGTACTTCGGCACAATGAAGCAGTCCAGTTGTTATGTTCTGGCAGTTCAATGGATTGCAATTAAGTGCCTAGAAAGTCCTGGAGTGTAGGGACTCCCCCTTAATAAAAAAACAGTTCTTGACACTTTTTTTGACATTTCAGATCCCTGCCAGATTCCTCCCGATGTCCTGACATTGAATCCAAAGTGCCATCTTGGTTACTCCTGGGATAACGAAGACAAGGGAAACTTCTCCGTCGGCTGGCAACCGACAAACTCCAGCCAAACTCAGCCGTACTCAACCGAGGAGTCATCTCCTTGGATCTTTCACGACTACCATGAGCTGAACGGGGTACCTCATTTCGGCATGCTTGCTCTCTACTCTGGTGGTGGCTATGTGGCCGAGTTCGGCACAAGCAAATCCAGTGCCCTATCTATGGCGATGTTCTTACGGGAGACGGGATGGTACGATGAGCTGACACGGGCAATCTTTGTGGAATTTTCAGTGTTCAACGGCAACATTAACTTATTTAGCGTGGTGACCATGTTGGCCGAGACCTTGCCAACAGGGGGCGCTGTTGTGTCTTCCCATGTCAACACACTGAGGCTGTATCACTACGGGGACAATATGGCCATCTTCACTGTTGTTTTTCAGGTAAATTTGTCAACAAATTGTCTGACCTTGGTTCTACTATTTCCACTCCAAACATTTAAGGACTTAACGGTCGGGATATACACACAAAATAATCATGGACACCCAAACAGAAGCCCGATAAATCAATTTTTTACGTTGTCCAGCCAGGGATACCTTCCCCAGATCTGATATATACGCCGGAACAGCTCGTGGGGAATTAAAGTTCCTTTATACACACCCTTGCATTAATAGAAATCATTTAAGGGTAAAAAGCAAATTATATGTTCTATGTCAGATACAAACATTACCATTTAGTTGTGGTTCCTGCTTCTAGGGATTCAAACTGCCTCTAGCCATTGGGCTAGTTCGTCAGTCTAGTGGTAAGACATCTGCTCTAGCAATGAAAAAGTCATGGGTTAGAATCCCACCAAAGCGACTTACGTGTGATTTTGTTTTCATAGAACTCGGGGAAGTTAATGAGTACATTGGTGTAAGCTTAAAAACCAAATTATAAAGCTTAACCTTTTTTACCACTAGGTCCTCTTTGTGGCCTACCTGATCTACTACTTCATCCGTCTGATTGTGAAGATCACACAGGCCGGCTGCAAGGAGCTGAAGAACTTCTGGACTGCCATCGAGCTGCTCATGCTTCTGCTTTCTGTTGTTTCCATCGTGATGTTTATACTCCGACAGATCTTCATAGTCAACACACTGCAGGACGTCAAGAACAAAGATCAGGGTTTAGTACACAGAAACTATTTTCTCATTCTCATTAAAGAAAGCTCCATTAAAAATATTAACATCCTTTCCATCTGACAACTAACACCTGTTACATTGGGTCTCCATGTAATTTCCTGTCCAAAAATTAATCATGCTCAAACTACTTAGGCTTAATGACATGAGTGACCCAAGTTATTCAATTTTAATACAGCCACTGGTGAAAAGGATGCGTACAATGCAGTTTCCAAGATTTGTGCCAAAACTTTGAAAATATTTAATGGAGCTTTCCCGTTGTGTAAAGATGCAAAGGCGAAGACAAAGATGTTTTGAAAAGTTTTGAGAAATTTTACAGCCTACAGCATTAGAGTTCAACTTTCTCCTGAGGACCATCAATTATACTGATAAAAACTCCAAGCTGTTTATACTACCTGTTCATTTTAAAATCAACACAATTTCATGAATACACCTTAAGATGTAACAGTGAACCCAACTATAAATTCTGTAATCATTCATTGCAGGTGAATTTGTCAATTTCAGCCATATTGCAAAGTGGGACGAGCTCTTAGGGTACATCTTGGCATGCGTTTCCTTCCTCTCTTTAATCCGATACATGCGCCTCCTGCGCCTCAACGCCAAGATGTCCCTCCTTGGGTCAACTCTCGCCTACGCCGCAAAAGACCTGTTCTACTTTTCAATCATCTGGAGCTTAGTCTTCTGTGCTTTCGCCCAGCTGACCTACCTCCTATTCCATGCTATCGTGGGTTCCTTCAGCACCTTCATCACGACAACAGAGACTCTCTTCTCCATGCTGCTTGGAAAGTTCGACTTTGAGGCGTTAAAGATGGCCAAACCGATCATCGGGGGTGCTGTCTTCGTCGTCTACATCATGACGATGTATATGATCTTGACGAATATGTTCATTACGATCGTCACCGAGGCCTTCAGGCAGTTGAGAGCCAAGAAAGGATCTGACGATGCTACAGATCATGAGATGGTGGAGTTCATGATCGACAGATTCAAGGCCTTCTTCCTGAGACCTCTTCAAGGTCATTCTGAAAATCCACTGTTGAAAGCAAAAGGTTAGTAAAAGATACATTTCACATCTACAGATTTAGTCACCAGTGGGCCAAACTTAAGACCTTTTAAAGCAAACTATTCCCTTGGTTCTCAAAACCATTATGTTTTAATCCTGAAAAATATAGATGTATATACAATAAAGCTAATCTTATGTGAACAGTTAGTTTCCAAATGGTGGTCAAGTTTTTTTTTTAAATAGATATTGATGAAAAACAGACCCAAAGTGTCTATGCAGGATAGAATAATGGCCAATAGGAATACACAACCTGAAAAATGTTACTGAGACAGTACTTTCTTCTCAGATTCAAATTTTCGGGCAAACACTGATATATATATTGTCAAATAACCACATTACTTCAAAGTAAAATGTCCCTTTAAAATGCTTTACACTATTTGAGAGCTGCTGTAGGCTTATTACCAACAATTTTTATTGCCATAAATTTCAAGAATGATACCCCAACGACTACATTCCCTTTACAGTGCCAGAGCTCTTTTCCAAGTGTTGGGGGCAGCTACAACACATCATTTCCATGTGCCAACCAAATGCCATCTGATCATTCCCTAAGGAAAATGTTATTTGATTATACACTTGGTAGAAAAAGGATTTTGTGAACAAAATACCTGCATACTAATTGATAACAGCAAACCAAAATTTACATTTTTATATTCGGGGATAATGTACTAACATAATATAATTACCTTCAGGCAACAAGAAAAAAATGTTACATTTTTTGTTCTCAGCCAAAACAACATCCTACGAGGACACGATGGATTCACTGGAAGTCCAGGTCAACCGGATCGTCCGCTTTGTGGAGAGCAACTACGGCGATCTTGACATACCAAAAGACAACCCCAGTGAAGGGAGTGGGTCACCTGCGCGGACATTGAGCCGCATCACACTTCATTCTGCGTCATCACACAATGGTGGTGAAGAGTCTCCCGGGAAACAATGTAACCGTAGAATATTTCTGGCTTGAAACGCCGGATTCATTCCCTGTGAACTTTGACCCCTCCAAAAAAGGTTTGAGACATTTCTAAAATCTGGAGCGGTTATGTTCGTGCATGGAGAGTATTCCGTAATTAAGAATAAACAATCTCTGAAACCCAAGTCAATGCTCTTTTAGTTTTTGATTCTTATACTACATTGTACTTGTTGTGTACAATAACTAGTAAAATTGGAAGTAAAGCCATGTTTAAATCTCTTTTGGGAGGAGGGTTCGGTCGAAAAAGAGCAAGGGTGGTTTCTTTTCGAGCGGGTAAGAACAATGGAATCAACCTGTGGATTGATGATCAGCAGAGAGATACTTTACTGTTATTGCTTTGTTCTTCGGATGGGACATTAAACCTTAGGTCCCAAGTACTAGGTTCAGTAGTGCATGTAAAAGAACCCAGGGGTGGATTTCACAAAGAGTTAGGACTAGTCTTATCTTAGGATAAGGAGTTAGGACGAGTTACTCGTCCTAACTTAGGACTAGCTGTACGTTTTTGATATCTCTTAGGGCTAGTCCTAAGTTAGGACTAGTCCTAACTCTTTGTGAAATCGACCCCTGAACACGTATTCCAGAAAATCACTGTCTATATATAAGGGAATAAAAGGGAAGCAAGGAGTTCTTAAATTGCCAATTAAAACAGGCAGGGTCCTGGGCGTGCGATAAAGGCCCTCGCTCTCCACAAATAGCAATAGCCAAACTGTTCAAGGTATTTATGAATGTATTTTTATACATAGCTAACTGTTACCATGCTCAATAATTTAAAATCAGCAGTATCAACTGATACTAAACAATGGTGTACATGATTTGTGAACATGCATGTTTCAGTGCGCAAAAAATGTAAATATTTGGGGTGGGGGAAACAAGGGTTTGTAGCTGCATGCAAAATGAAGTCAATACAAAATGTTAATGTTAGTTATAATTATATAACAGTAACACAAATTGGAAAAAAAAACACTTGTAAACTTAATTTGTTTAAGTCATTTTATAATATTGTATTTTATTTTGATTATAAACCAAATATTTCCTCTCCTTATTATGTACTTGTATACCACAAAAGAGCTCACCGCTGCTTACTCGCTGACAGTTAGTTTTGCGCATGTGCGAAGTTGTTGACGAGCGCTCTCTTGAGTCAAAATCGTAAACAAAACATAGCCTTTCAACCGTTGAAAACGATCTGGGGTCATCGCGATTTTTGACCAATTAAAAGCCAAGATGGAAAACTAAACATGAATATGCAATGAAGTTAGTTGCGATGGTTGGATTTTGAGTCGAATTGATCCTTCAAAATCTACGTAATGTGAATTTTCTTGTTGAGAAATAGACCTCACACGTAAGAAATATATAACAACTAATGTTTTCCACTCAAAAATTAGAGAGCAAACCCTTTGAAAACAATTCCCTGTTTATTTTTGTAACACATGACGACATTCTGGTGAAGCATTTTTATCAAGAGTAATGTACACAAGCATTGGGCAATTGTCGCTTTTTGTGACGTGTGCAAACTGTAATAAACATTGTGCATTGTATGCGTTTGTTTAGTTTGTATGTGAAACATGTGGGCCGCGTCAGAAAAACGTTGGTGGAATCCCACTGATTTTAATTAATCCAGAGGGTTTGCTGCTATATAAACGGAATAATTTGATAGAATAATAATTTTCCTCTACAACAAACATTGTTTTAATATCAGGGAAATTCAATTTTACTCACAAACGCCAACAAACTCATCGTTAAAGTCATACAAACATGCACAAAACAGCGATGGGGTCACTGCTGTGAATAATTTATCTAATGTTGGACTTTCTGAAAATCTCGCGCATGCGCAAAACTATTTGGCACTCGATGTAGAGCTCTGAACAGCAGTGAGCTGCTGTAAAGTATCTAAAATAAGTTTTTGGGGTATTTTACAGAAATCTTCAAAAAATCCATAGGTACATAGACTATAAAGTCAATGATTAAAAACTTCATAGTGCGTAGTTAACGAGCAAGTGTGTTAGTCAAATTATGTTTTCATTGATGAAGAAATTTAAACATTATTGCTATTGGACTGGAGACCCAGCACTGGGATCGAGGAACAGCACTGGGATCGAAGGTTGGTGCATGTCGGTGCATGCATGAGGAGAAGTTAGTGATTCAAACTGTGTAAGTCCACTGTTTGAAGAAAAGAATTACATGGAGATAACAGGTGTTAAAATACAAGCAAAAGACAATTTTAACCATAATTAATTCAAGTAATTAAAATATAAAACTCTGATATAAGAAAACAACTTAAAAACACAAAACAGATGTTTATAGACCCATTGCACATGCCGCCATCACTGAGGCCAAACAATGAAAACGATCCTCTGTGAGCGCACAATGCACAGCTCGCAGCCAATTGGTGATCTTCCTTTGAGCCCAGGCTTCTAACAATGTCATGTGCAAGGGGTCCATACTTCAAATGAGATTAGTGAACGAGGATGAATCATGTGGTGCTCGATATGGGGCATAGTGGTACCCCCCTCCCTGTATTGTGTCCTTGTTGTGTGATAAGAATCTCATGAATTCTTAAGAGGATTTTAGGGGGTACTTTTGTACAAGAGGAAAATAGTGTGTTGAAGTATGGGCTTATTGGGGGAGGGGGTACCCTCTGCTGCCATATCGAGCATGGTATAGGATGAATAGCAATAAACCAAGTGCCCTTTGTATAGTCTAAACCGCCCTCTACTGAAATCCTCTCAGCCGTATGTGCGAGTTCTCTTTGTGCACAAACTTGGATTTAGAGTGAGGCCAAAGTTCATGTTATTCCAAGGCATTTTGACTTGTGACGTCTCTCCTATTTAAATTAATATGCAAAACATGATTCCATTAAAGTTCATAGCCTTGCATAAACTTATTGTTTTGATTTGTTGAGTTGTCAGAGGGCGCATCGCAAAAACAGAAAGATTTGATGCCCAAAGTGCCGCCCCTCTGCATTTGATCATGTCGACAACAGTCCCTTCATCTTCACCACTATATATATACATCGTTTGAATAATGTGGTGATAATTTTAGCTTCTAAATAAAACTTTGCTTAAATTGTCAAACCAATTGTCCTTAGTCCACGTCATGATTGCTACAAAAACCCTGCTGTCACAAATCATGTTGTCACAAAATGATCTTTAGTTATCGGTGAAGACGGCTTTCCTCTTCTCCACAAATGCTGTCATCCCTTCCTTTCGATCATCCTGAGGGGGTTGGAAAAGTAACACAAACAAATCAATAAGCGATTAGCTTTAATAAAAATATTTTGAATCAACACTCTGCAAAGACCAATAACTTTTGTGGCGTGTTGTGGCCCAGCAATTTAGAACACCGGATCCAAGCTCTGGTGTTTCTGATCAGCAGAATATGGGTTTGAGTCCTGGTCATGGCACCTGTATCCTTGAGCAAGATACTTAATCATAATTGCTTTGTTCTTCGAATGGGACAGTATGCTGTAAAAAAAGTAATCACATCATAAAGTATTTAAGGAGTGAGTGCTACCTCAGAATAGGTCCAAAATACTAGGTTTGGTAGGGAACTGGTTCTGGTTCAATTATTGATCTAGCCAATTTTTCTTTGTATAACCCAAAAACAGTAACATACACATACAGTCATGGAAGACATCAACCTCCTTCCCAACTCAACACTAAAAGACGGAAAACTTTGACAAGCTCACAATATGAGCGTGCATCATTTCCAGAACCTACTTTTTTCTGGCACACATGGCCATAAGAACATTAATCACTATAGTTAAAAAGAAACGTACTGTTGCAAACGTAGAGTGGAAGATTTTCTTTTCAAGTCGAAGTCCTTCCATCAGCGACAGCTCGTAGGCGCCGTTCACTGCTTCCTTCGCCATGGCAACTGTTAGTTTAGAGTTCTTCCCGATTTTCTCGGCTAACTTGAAGGCCTCGTCCAGAACAACGTCTGGTGGGAAGACTTTGCTTACGAGCCCTTCAAAGTAAACAAAACAATGTCAACAAAATGGATCCAAGGCAGTTACACAATGTAGATCAAACTTAGGGTGTCATGGCCACTAGTCAAGAGCATCCAAACAAGTTCTGGTGGTTAAGTCATCAAAGTGTTGGTTTGAATCTGGTTATGACACTTTCACCCATTGGTAAAAAGGGGTACCTGTGAGGGCCGCTGAGGTGAACAACATAAATTTTACCTGAACAGGATTTGAGCCTGCAATCTCTGGATTAACATGCCAGAACTTAACGAACTTATGCCATCTAACCCTTGTGACTGGCAGTTTCAGGTTCAATGACCTCTGACTGGAGGTTGAATGACCTCTGACTGGCAGCCCAAACAAAGGCAATCACGTACATGTAGTAAGGAAAGAACATTAGGGCTAGATAGCTCAGTTGGTAGGGTGCTGGCACATTAATCTGGGGGTCACAGGTTAAAACCTTTGAGCACTGAGAAGCCTCCTGAACAATCCGATAAATCTACTGTGCAATAGTAGATATATGACAAGACAGTTCTCTAAAAAACAAGCCTGGCAAGTAGATACGATACACACATGGTGTTATCGCAAACCAGGTTCAAATTTTTTTCTCTAGTAATTTTATTTTAGAGTTGGAGACTAAGGTAACTGATAAAGAATCAATCTTCTCCTACCCATTTCCTTGGCCTCATCTGCAGCGATTGGATCCCCAGTAAGGACCATCTCCATTGCTTTGGACTTGCCGATAGCGTGTGTGAGTCTCTGAGTGCCTCCTGCACCTGTAGAATGAAAGACAGTGCAAAGCTTAGCCTAACTCTTAGAACAGTGTTTGAATTGTTGGCCTGATATCCTATCATGGGACTTTGCCGAGTAGAAGTAGAAGTAAGACTCATTCTTCAATGTTGTCAATGCAATCAATGGCTAGCCAGGGTCGCTCAACTTGGATTGCTCCTATCATATAGTTCATTTCATTTTATTCATTTATTGATTCTGGTTGTGAAGCCAGAAAAAAAGCTTAATCACCGTACTAGCCTAGAACCCAAAGGAAGAGAAGACAAGGAAGGACGTTTCAGTTTTAGATATGGGTTGTGAAGCCAAGGACTCTCAGAAAAGTAAGCTTAATCACTGTACTAGCCTATAACTCAAATGAGATGACAAAGAAGGAATTTGTAGTTTTATATGTGGGAGGAAAACCCCAAAGAATTATTTTACCGGGGTGACCCCACACAGTCAGGTAGGGACAAAATTGTGTACTGTTATTTTATCATGATAAAAAAACTGTAAAACACACAACCAATAGAACATACCTGGAATTGTTCCCAACAAAATTTCAGGCTGGCCAAACTTGGCTTTTGATCCAGCATAGATGATATCACACATCATAGCCAGCTCACATCCTCCACCAAGCTATAGAAATACACATGAAACTTTCACTTATCATCATTATTATATATATTTAAAGAGATTTGGGATTTTTTAGCTCTTTTCTTGAGCTATCGGGGGAAATCAAGAACTCCCAATTCGGATGAGTAGCACTTAATTCTTATTAGATTGCAGGTAAAAACTGTTTCTTTAATCATCAATTTGAATTTTAACCTTTGAACAGAAATCAGTTCACTAGCCAAAAAAAATGGTTTCATTTCATTTTCTTTTCATTTCATATTAATGGTTCAAGTGAAGCCAAGGACACTCAGAACAGTGCACTTTAATCTCTTAAATTACGCCAAGAACCCAATGACGAGAAGACAAAAACTTTGTTCATTTGTTTCAAAATTTCCACAACATCAACTTTTTTAAGAGGGCTACGAACCAGAATGATTGAACAAAAATCCACATTTTATCATATGTTTGTTTGTTTGTTTAGATGATCGTCCCATCAAGGAAACTTGGCAACGCTCCCACAAAAGCGTCAAGCTGGCAACAGCCAATCTCTCTCATACAAATATTGGTTTATTGTCTCTAACAATGAATTGCATAAATCAAGACGTTGTGATTCAATAACAAGATGACAATACTATATGCAATTCTAGTCATTGTGAATCAGTGGTTATATTAGCTGGGGAGATTTGAACTTTGAGTTTAACAAAGGCAGTTTTTTTTTCTAAGAAGCCTTGAGGCCATAAAAACGTTAGCCACTATATTCTCATCTGTAAATTGTTCAGAAAACATTACAGCTTTGCAGCATGAAACTCTGGCTAGACCACCAGATATGAATGTTTTACTACACTGCTAGTTCACTGAATTGACTAAACTTATTCCTTGCCCTGTATTTTGAGCACAGCAGCAGCAGCCAGCAATGGATTAGGAATCTATTTGCAAAAAGGTTTAACACCATGGCTCAATGTGGATTAAAATCATTATGTAGTCATTGAATTAATAATTGAATTGCATAATACACATACACCATGTACATGTACATAAATTATGTACAGACAATGACTTTTGACCTTTGGACTTATTGCATCATTTATGAATGTGACACCATGTGCTTTAATCAGGCTCTTCTTTGTAATTTTGGAAAGAGTGAAATCAGGCTTGGAAATTCATCTTTGAGAGGGCAAGGCAATCTTAATTTTGCAAAAGGGCACTTTCATTGCAAAATTGGAGAGTCTTTGAAGCGCTTTTAGAAGGGCACCACGGCCAAGATAAAAAACTTATGCATGAAACATTCACCCTTGAGTGTGGTCAGCTGGCCAAACGCTAGTTAAAACACCCCAGTACAGCCCAAATTCTCCCTAATATTTAAAAGCATCATAATACAAAACTGTTGACCAGTGCAAAGCCTGGTGGGCTTGTGAAACGTCAAGCTAACTACGCTTGCTAGCCAGTCAGAGCACGTTCAACCTGTAACTGCCGTGTAGCCAGGGATCACATCCAAGTTTACAATACAACCTGGGAAGCAGCAGTAGTAGGATCATCCAAAGGGAATGCAATTTTGATTTTAAAAATCAAGTAATAAATAAGGAGCAAATAAATTCAGTCTTGTCAAACTTACAGCATATCCGTTGACGACAGCAATGACTGGTTTTTTAGTTCTTGCAACGTGGTCCCAGTGACTCAGGAAATTTCCTCCGAAAACCTGTTGGAATGTTTTCCCCTCCATTTCTTTGATGTCTGCTCCAGCTTTAAAAAGAAAAAGATCGGGGAGAGGGGGTTAATTATTTAGATCAAGGACAACTTTCAATAACGTTGTCTTTAAATAATAATTGTAGTAAACGTGTGTTATACAGATGTGACACCCCACGCCTACATTAAAAACACTTTTCATTTGGTTGTTTTAGGCCTATAGCTGGTTAATCGTTTTGTGTGAAGCTCTGCAGTCAACCACACAGCTATTCAAGTGACCTATTACAACCTAGGTTTGTGGCAACACAATGGAAAACAAACCTCTCTTGGTCTTAATTTTTCAAAGGGCACTTCCATTAGGAAATCTATTCTAAAGGTCGAATTGGAAACTCTTCAGGGGACTTCAAGGGACAACAAGGCCAACACCAGGAGCGGCCTCTTTGTATATCAGGCCTGATGAACAGTAAGAATGAAGCTAGAAATAAAAAATAAAATAAAAAAAAACAATCTATAGTATTTATAAGATGAGTGGTATCTACTCCCAAGACATCCCCTTATTTCAAGGATGCTGACCAGGAGCTACATGTAGTGTACAAATTGAGCCAAAGCACTCAGTATTTACTTCAAGGGTGCAGCAAAAGTGGTTTAAAATTATCTTGCTTTTAATAGGACACGAGTGTCATGACCAGAATTCAAACCCACACTCTGCTGATCAAAAACACCAGAGCTTGAGTTCCACTCGGCTACGACACGCCACAATGATGAAAAAGATCATAGAACCCATTCTACCTACCAGCGAAAGCCTTCTCAGATCCAGTGAGGACGATACAACCAACATCTTTATCAGCTTCAAACGCATTGAGTGCATCAGACACCTCGTACATTAGAGCATCACACAGAGCGTTCAGGGCCTTGGGTCGGTTCAGCTTTATCAATCCAATACTTTCTCCTTTCTTCTCTACTATGATATTTTCATAATTAGCTGCATTTGGGGATCAAAAAATTACACAATGAAGTTCTTGTAACAGATGACAGGCCAGCAAAAATGTGGTATCTGATATCAGGAGTACCATGCACTTTGTTTGAAAAATTTCATGCCTGCACTGATGTACGATGCATAAAATGTCAGCAGTAGACAAACATGTAGACAGAATTCAGGTACCAAACTGCCACTGCACTGGGCCTTCTCTACTGTACTACAGACCAAATTACTTACTAGGGCCACTAAGGCGCTCCTTTTCTCCCCCGGCATTTTTCAAATCAAAGTACGACCAATGAAAAATTTCTTTAAAAAGGAGTAGGCCTAAAGGACCACAGTAACTCTACCTATCAATTAACTTTTTTATTATTAGGTTTATAATAATGATTATGGGGGAAGAAAATACTACCTACAGCGGGGATTTTTGTGCGAAGGAAGAGTAGGCAGCAGAAACTTAGTTATTTAAAACATGGTTCCTTGAAATTGAATGAATGAAATATAACTCTGGCAATGCGCAAACAAAAACTGAAGGACTTAAAATTTGTTAGTTCACTTGGCCTGATCATGGCCTGATTCACTTCAGTGATTACGTAAATACACACACAACATGAAGTGAACGTACCACACTGCCACACAGGACCACACACACAGCATTGCACAGCACACAACACAATCAATAAATTTTACCTGCTGGAGTAATACTGAAACAGCGAGCAAATGCAGGCGTTTGCACACCTGTTGCAAACTTGGAGCAAAACTGTGCCCTCGTTACCAAGGACTTGCTGAGGACGGAAACACACTTCTGAAAAGATGCCATTGTAAATGTTTAATCAAGACCAAGGCCAAGGTTTCTGGCAGCAACTTTGGGGGAAGTCTTATCTTGACCGAAAACCACACATTTCTGAATCTGGGTCAAACAGAGGTCAACATTTGGATTCTCGTTATATCTCGCGAGACTTAAATCGGCATGTTCGACGTGACAATTTAGGGTTGTCCAAAAACATAAGTTTGCGGACAAACACTTTTATGTTATAAAAACCTTCAAATCAAACATTGAATTGAAAAGTTAAAACCTTACCAATACTCACTTGATTTTTATAAAAGAAATATTGAAGTAGAAATGATTTATTAGGTCTGTCTTTTATGGAGTTTGAGAAGTAACATTTATAACTTCCCCATTTTAGGATGTGTATCCGTCCAAAATGGCTAGGGGGACGAACCCATTATTTTAGTAGGAAGCAAATCAGTCCGACCGTGACTCACACTAGAGGGCCCGAGAAGTGCATGAAAAGAAAACTCATCACGAAAGTAACTGTCAATATTTCCCTCTTTCAACATCTTCACTCAGTATGAATTTAGGACAGGAGAATCCTTTTGGTAACAAGCTGTTGTACGCTGGCTTCAATCAGGACCATGGTGAGACGAACGTGTGAATTTATTAATTTAAGATTAATTTAGATCGTCTATTCTAATCTGTTCAATGATAAATCATGCACTTTTCGAGCTGTTTAGTGTTTCTCAAATGTCTGTGCATGATCAAATCATAATTTGATTCCATGCCGTGTCACAAACATGGAAGTGTGACTATTTTACTATGTAGGGAATAGTATGATCAGTTTAAGTGGCTGAAGATACAAAACAATTGTAACAAAATTTACAGTAGGCCCCGTACATACACAACACAAGTTTTGCTTGAAAAATGTTCCTGTTCAGTGTTTGTAAATTATTATTATGCTATGGACATCATCATCATGCATAACTTAGAATTTAGATTAGAATAGATAATCATGATGTCATGATCCATCCTCAATTTCATCGTTACACAAATTTGAGTTAGGGGGGCCTACAAGTACTACTACAATGACTACTCACTCGCTTGAGTTCGTATTCTTGATACTCGTTGAAGTCCGCTCTTTTGAATGATACTGATAGTGATAGCCTTTACTCGTTGAATTAAGGAACACGTTGCCTTGGATATTGAGTTGGTCTTTGAAAAGCGTTTGAAATCGTTTGTTATGAAATGCATTATATAGTTGAAAAGTACAATATAATAATCCACACAAACATGCCTATGGATTTTACGGTTTTCCTTTTACGTCGCAAAGGAACAGGGTCAGCCATTTATGGGGAGTCAGTTAATTAAATGGCCAACCGTGTTATAAGTCGACGATTTAAAAGGGAAAACCACGCAATTTCGATGGATAATTGTATTCTACTTTTACAACACCTTTCTAACCATGCATTTATAACAAACGGTTGCAAACGCTTTTTATAGACCATCTCGTCCAATCCAAGGCAACGTGTTCCTTTAATGTACATGTATACTGTCTCTGAGTTGACTATGGGTTTCTACCTCTATGCTCTGACTCAAATTTTAACATGTTTTTAAAGTACTTGTCAAAACAGAGCTGAATTGCAGCCAACCCTGGTACATTTGGTACTTAGTAGTATTTAGTACTTAAGACAACCGAAAACTACATGTACTTGACTACAATCTGACAATACTGATGAATAGTTTAAACTTTTTGTCTTAATACAGTAAATTTCCTAGATTTGATGATTTTCCTAGATATAGATCAAACTTTCTAGTTAGTACTTCATGTGTACTTGCCTTGAGTTTGAAGTAATTAGCACCAGTTATGTGAAAAGCTATGTTGTGTAGCTGTAAGCCATAAAACTGCTCATAAAATTTTAACTCAAAAGTCCTTTTCTTTTGCCGAACTCAAAAGTCCTTTTCTTTTGTCGAAGTAAAACATCATACGTGAACATATTTTTTACATTGTTCTAATTTTAAATTGATTGAATCCAATTTTGAACCACCACACAAATCCAATGTCAAGGCTGAAGTACAGAAGAATTCAGGATAAAAATACACCACACACAAGGTGACAAAATCAATGCACAACAATCCATAAAAAAGAGAGAAATTGCAAGTAAATAGCAATGGCATTTTTTAGATTATGTCAATATGGAAACAATAACAGTTTGAATCTGTGCTTACATTTCAGGATGTTTTGCGTGTGGAATGGAGAAGGGTTTCAGGGTGTATAACACAGATCCATTGAAAGAGAAGGAAAGACAAGGTTGGTAAAGTGTACACATCGCCCTCTCTTGATATCTGCGTTGTGCGTAGGGACCGGGCGTTGTGTATGCAATAAATTAAAATGTCTGGAATGACATGGAGGTCATGGCATCTGTTGCCCTAGTCTTGACTTTCCAGAAAGTTTCACATAGACTTCAAGATTTTCAATTGATAATGCCCTTTGTATAAAAAAGAAAAGAAAATGGCATTACCCCATCGAACATGAAATGCCAGGCCTGGAGTGTAAGGTATGTGGTGACACGACTCTAAGTGTGGTGGTTACCCAATGTGTAACAACTCAACGTTTCTACATTGTATCAGTATGCTTCTCCTGAAGACAAGCATTGGAAAGATTATGACTCTACATCTAAAACTGTTAAATGTGGCGTACCTCAAGGCTCAATTCTAGGTCCAATACTCTTTCTCTTATATATAAACGATATCTGTAATTCTTCGAAATTGTTATCCTTTATTCTTTTTGCCGATGACACCAATGTTTTCTTTAGTCATAGTAACTTAAAGGAGGCAGTTTCAGTAATGAACTCAGAACTGCATAAGGTTTCATTGTGGTTTAAATGTAACAAACTATCAATTAATGAAAAGAAAACTTGCTTTATGTTATTTTCAAATATATGTAAAGATGACAACATCAATATTTATATAAATAACTCTAAAATAAGCCAAGTTAATTCTTTTAGATTCCTAGGTGTTATAATTGACAGCAACCTTACATGGAAGTCTCACTGCCAAAAGATTCACACATCAGTTTCCCAAATTTTGGGTGTTCTACGTAAACTTAAACATATTCTGCCTAGAAATGTGCTTTTCTCTATTTATAATACGCTGGCATTGCCCCACTTTCAATACGGAATTCTAGCCTGGGGAAATACTCATGCTTCTTACCTGAACAAGCTATTAATCGTACAGAAGAAATCCTTGAGAGTTATAGCCAATTCTAGCTTTAGAGAGCACACTGCACCCCTTTTCAAGCAATTTAAAACACTCGATATTTTTAAACTGTATAAATATCATCTTGGGGTCCTTATGTTTAAGTTTGAATCTAACTTGTTACCAGGTAACGTAAGACTCCTCTTTACACGAAATATTGACATCCATTCACATAACACTAGATCAGCTACTAAAATTCATATTGGAAAGGCTCGGACCACTTTATTTATGAAAACAGTCAGACATCAAGGCCCCCTACTCTGGAATCAGCTCACCCCAATACCTTCATTTAGAACTGTGCACAGCTTCAAAAAATACATGAAAAACCTACTTATAACCAGTATCGTCTAAAATGACACCACCTGTAACTACACGCGTACCATGATTATCCATTCCAAATTATCAAGTTTTGTAATTTCCTAAATAATGTTCTGTTAATTTTCCTTTTTGTTATCAACTCTCAATATGTATTTATGGCTGCATAGCAAACAAATTTTTTCAAAACAGTTTAATTACAAACAATCATTGTGTTATTTTTGCTGTTTGCACTATACCTTTCACCGTACCTTAATTTCAATAATCAATATTGTTATTGTTATAAACTAAAACCTATTAATTTACATTATAAAGGGTCCAGGCTCTGTACAAGCCTAGGCTTTTTCCTGGTGCCCTCCTCTTATCACTCAATGTTCTTATTTCTTGTATGTTTCATGATTATTTATTGTGATATTTGGAAATAAAAAAACAAACAAACAAACAAACAAGCATAACATACTGATCAAAACGTCAGGTTGTTACCATTCATTCTTTTCAGCACCTCAACAATATAAGAGAGATCCATATACATAGTGTTAACTGTAAACTTTCCAAGAATTTGCCGCCACAATACAATGTAATTCAATATGATTTTTCTTCACCTTTGCAGATTTTACTGATGGAGGTGTGGGACATGTGGAGATGTTGTTTAGGTGTAACTACCTCGCCTTGGTTGGAGGTGGGAAGACGCCCAACTACCCCCCAAATAAAGGTAAGAGGGACTACCTGTTTAGAATCCCCATTTGACAAAAAGTGAAAACATAAAATTTCTGTGTGAAATGCTAGACTTATTGAGAAATGAGTGAAACAATAAATTTTAATGGCATGCGTTCAAAATGTGATGTTTGAAAACATTGAACCAGTGATGGATTGTTTCACTTTTTTTGTGTGATGCTAGCAATCTATGCTTATGATAGATGTTAAATTTATGCTTAAACGTTGAAAGGTTTGTTATTTCATGTATAGGCCCAGACCTATTATGTTGGGTCTAATCAAGTGTTGATACTGGTCTTGACAAGTACCAATTTTGGTCAAGTGCTTGATTGAAATAAAATTAGCAATGATGGCCACCGCACAAATGTTGTACTTGCTATTTTTTTTGCATCCTTGTCTGCACTTGGAACTGAACCAATTTGTAATTCAAATCCATGTACTGGTTAAGCCTGACCTCAATAGATCTACTACTTGAAAGTCATTTAACAGTGCTTTAGTATAGTTTCAGACAAACCGATCCCAGATCCAAGGCTTGGATGTCATCCTGGGCTTTTCTATTTTGGCAGGGCTCGAATTTGGGGGAGAAAATCTTTAAAGCAAGGCACTTTAAAACAATTATTGCTGCGTTCTTCGGACGGACGCAAAGTCGTGGTGTTGTGTATTGCACGTAAAAGAATCAAGTGCACTTTAATCATACAGAGCAAAGGGTTTGCCCACTGTGTTCCTGGTTAGATCGATGCATATTGCACCAACGCACTTTGTAAACCATTACATGGTGCAATGTCATGTATTTAAAGGAATAGGTTCATACTTCAAAACATAGCTTTGAATATCTTGCAGGAAAAATACTGGATGCTGAAGCACCGCGAGTGTCACTTAGGACTCGAGCTCTATAGACCGTATTGAATATAACAGCACGGTTCTAATATCTGTCCTACAAGATGGTGTCTGTACGCGTGTGTGTGCATGTAGTAATAAAATCAAGCTGGGAAAGCTGCGTGCTGTGTGCTTCATTGATGTACGCATTTGGAGGCGTATACGGTTTGACCTAGCCCTATATTTAGGACTCTTCCTCTGTACTTACACTGTAGTACAATATGAAAGTGTAAGACCACCAGGGCTAGGTTTGACCTACAAGATGGCCACTTTCATAGCAAAAAGGTCTATATATTCAATACGGTCTATTTAAGAAACCACTATTACTACTATTTATTACTACTTGTTTATAATTATTGTTTGATCTGTCCTTGCAGTGATGATATGGGATGATGTCAAGAAGAAACCAGTAATAGAGCTGGAGTTTACTGGAGAGGTCCAAGCGGTCCGGCTCAGACGAGACAGGATTGTTGTTGTCCTGGAAACCATGATCAAAGTCTACACCTTTACTCAAAACCCTCAACAACTGCATGTATTCGAAACATGGCGTAATCCCAAAGGTACAGAGCGTAGAATCATCCTGGTTATTTCCTGGTTCCTGGCCATTCCTGGCTTCTCCCTGATTCCTCACCTTTCCCTGGTTCCTGGTTGTTCCCTGGTTCCTTGCCATTCCCAGCTACTCCCTGGTTCCTTGCCTTTCCCTGGTTCCTGGTTATTCCCTGGTTCCTTGCCTTTCTCTGGTTCCTGGGTATTCCCTGGTTCCTGTCCATTTCCTGGTTCCTTGCCTTTCTCTGGGACCTGGCTATTCCCTAGTTTCTGACCTTTTACTGGTGAAATTTCTATAGGTTAGTTTTATTGTAGAGGCCTATCTACATTTATATAGGATTAAAACAATAAAACAATTCCAAAAACCAAAGGTGTACGTTTCCTTCCATTAATAAGTGTTTTTTTATTTATTCCCTCTTTTTTTTAGGTCTGTGTGTCTTGTGCCCAAACAGTAACAATTCCCTGCTAGCGTTTCCAGCACGTCGTATGGGTCATGTTCAGGTCGTTGACCTCGCTAACACCGAGAAGACCCCGATAGACATTGCAGCCCATGACAACGCCTTGAGTTGCTTAACATTCAACCACCAGGGGACGAGGCTAGCCTCTGCCTCAGAAAAGGTAAGCTTGTATTCAGCACCTTTGGAAGTGTCGTGGCGGAGCGGTTAAGAGCACCGAGTTCAAACTCTGATGTTTCTGATCGTCAGAGTGTGGGGCCCTGTCGTGACACTTATGTTCTTAAGCAAGACAGTTAACCATGATTGCTTTGTAAAGTTGGGGAGGTAGTGCTTTCTGCTCTACCAGCCAAGCCTCTGATTGATGATACCCAAGCCTACATACACAATATGGACTGTAAAGGGGGCAACGTGTTAGCTAGCGAGCTGTGCACGCCGTGTTAGCACGGCCAGTTGGGCTGAAAGCACAGGCAAAAATTTGATGCACGGCTTGGGTGAAGCCGTGCTGTCTAATAATTTCAGTGAAAATTACTGAACTTCTTTTATAATTTTTTTTTTTGAACAGTTTAAAAACAGCAGTGAGTAAAATTAGATTTGTTTTACCAGGTTTCCTTCTTCTTTTTGAATCAAAATTTCAACAACGCAACCATAAAACAATCACTCGAAGTTGCCTCGAAAACGCTGACCACATTATGACCACACAAAACACAATGCACAAACCACACATTAGACAACGCACGTGCAAATTACACAACGCAAGCGAGACACGCAGACTTCGTTTCAACAGTCAGTCGTCGTTATCGACCGTCATCAGCAGGCAGCATGAACTCCATGCACGCGTGGTATGATAGAGGCGAATTCACACGCGTTTTCGTTCAGATTATTTTAGGTACCAATCTCATCTCCACGATCCTACAAACCATCGCGCTCTGGATTTTTCTACTATGACGTCAGCATCGGTAACTAAGTGACACGCGGCGCAGTGCACCTTTTACCGCATACATTCTGCAGTTGCTTTGTAGATTGGTTCTGCAGTTTTTCCTAATTCGACGGCGGCAAACATGACAATCTTTTTTCCTTCTAGAAATTCAAGGGCACATCGTTTGTTCGTTGTAGAGTTTGTTTGAAACATCAAGACTTTTTTGGATTTCAATGTTTGCATCTCTTTGGTGTTAATGCAGTCATACCTCCATGATGCAGTTGACAAAACGATGGTTATTTTCCGCACGAAAGGTTCAAAAACTGGTTCATGTTTCTTTACAAATCTCAAGTCGGTTTTGCTGTAGACCTCCCAAATTTATTTTTCAATCATATGGTACGTTTTTTTGCCCAGTGGAACTACTTAAATGGCACTGTCTTCCAAACTGTTTGTTCTTTATTCTCCGCAGACTTTACAAATTGCCTTTGACCCAGTTTCAACAATTAAACAACCTATGAGACTTAAACGTTATGAAACCTAAACAAATACTAAGGAAAATATTAATTACCATGATCAGTCAGTTTAAATTAAGCAAACAATTATGGTACATGTAAATCAGTCTTGACATTTTGATTGGTTGCAAATACTTGTGTGAATCATTATTTTACATTGATTAATTGATTGATTTGTTTAAAATAAATACAAAAACTATTATCAGCTTCTTGACCTTAGGCTTATAGTTCTGAAATTGAATGAACAAGAATGGATAGAAAATTAACATTAGTAAATGATAAATCTTAATTTCTTCAATACCTCTTTTTTTTTTTTAAGTCTTTAAGCAAAAATTTGTATCAAGAGTAACACATGCACAAAATATTTTGTTGACAGCAAACTTGTACTGCATTATTTGTATCGCTTTTGAATGACTTCAGGCTAAATGGGTCCAAGCTCCATGGTCCAATGGTCCAAGTAACTGCTTTGAACTGGCGTAATATTGACCCAGAAACATTTTATAGAGTTAAATAATGTATAGTGGACGTCGATCACCTTTACAATATCTGTGCTTTAAAGCCTCTCGTTTTCGAGTTGAAAACAAAACAAAAATTAAATCAAAGTAATGTACTTATAACAGAGAAATAGGTACCAGAAATGCATCAGAAACCTCCAGAGAGCACCTACAGTAGCCAGAGCTTCCAGGGCCCTTAAGAGGGGGGGGGGGGGGAGACAGACTTGGCGCTGCGCGCTCGTGTTGTGTGCTACGCACACAATGTTTCTATTTTTTTGTAGTGATTTTAGGTTGC
The DNA here is from genome assembly GCF_032118995.1 of Asterias amurensis. NCBI lineage: Eukaryota > Metazoa > Echinodermata > Asteroidea > Forcipulatida > Asteriidae > Asterias > Asterias amurensis. Next base: position 12,903,039 of record NC_092658.1, on the reverse strand, counting down.
ACTCCCACTTTTTCAGTTTGCACTCCCACTTTCCAAATTCCTGGCTAAGACACTGAAAGGGGGTAACCCTGTTTCAGCCCCAGTAGTACATGTATGGCAACAGCCCCATGAAAAAAGGTCTAATGTAGCCCACACCTTGAAGTGGCCTTCAGGCCATGTGTGTCTGGCGACTTGCATACAAATAAATTAATAAAAAAATAAAAACTTACTCATAAGTGAGCTTAAAATCATAGTAAAACAGTACATGTACAAGAGAATGTACAAGATTCTCTAATACCGATAATAACAACTATTTTTGCCCCTTTTATCCAAACGGAGAAAGAGGTTTAACTACTGACTAAACTGGTACATGCTGTGTTTTGGTTGTAAAGCGAATGTACCCATTCAACATGTTCAATGCTCCGACGCTAGACTTTGACACTGGCTATCAGCAAAACAAATACAAAGTTGTTACTTAATTTGTGTGTTTGTTTAAAAATATGAATTACCCTGTATAATTAAGTAAATAAGTAGTCAAGACTATGGAAAAGGTTTTGACCCTTACACCGATGTGTATTATTTCAAAGCACGGTATACTCAGTACTTTCCACAGGCAAATCATACAGCTGGGGTTCGAACAGGTGACCTTTGCATTGCTAGAGCAGTGTCATACCAACTAGACTGTTGAGTTAGCCCGGTGGGTAGAGACAGTTCAAATCCTATAGGTTAGCAGTGGGTACTGCAACAATTTAATAGCTGTAAGTTTTGCAACGGGGATAAAGACTACAATTAGTTTTTACCCTTACATCGATGTGTATTGTACATGTACATGTATACTCAGTACTTTACCGATTTCTTTGATCAGCAAATTACTTGATCGGTATTTTTTGCACTTGTCAGTCTATTGTAAGCTCAAAATATTCTCTTAAAGGCTTTTGACACCTTTTGTAGAATCCCTACTCACCGTGAATGAAGATTTACAGTGTATATGTACATGTAAGTAATATAATTCGTCATGTTTTTGAGAAAAAAAATGAACATCACAGAGCAGTGTGTTCATGACACTCTTGTAAATCCCTTGTACAGGCTAAAATAGTTTTCGTCTCACTGAAATGGAAAATATTTTTGTGAAATTGTTTAACTAATTTCTCAAAAACTGCAGCACCTCAGCAAGTAATATTTTAAGGGAAGCTTTCAATCATCATTATCTTTAACCTGTGTAAATTGATTGTATCAATGGAAGTTTGTGATTTGCGTCGTTCAAAAAGTACCAAAACTCTTTAAAATGGTAACAGACTATGTTATGTTTTGGTTATCAGGGCACACTTATAAGGATATTTGACACGAGTAATGGAACTCAACTACAGGAACTAAGGAGGGGATCAGGAAGTGCCAATATCTACTGGTGAGCAGAATAAATTCCTTCTTCCCCCCACTACCTTCACACACGATAAACAAGGTTCAGCCAAAAACAAATGGAATCTCTGTGAATTGTTTGTTGTGATTTGGTGTTCAACAAAGACAAAATTACTAGGACGAGACTTGAATTAATGTCCTCTGAATTGCCCTCTACCAACTTGGCTATCTAGGCCTATGTTGACGGTCTCCCTATTTTGCAAATAATTTTTTCGGGGTGTCAATCAAAAGCCAAACAATCGTTAATTGTTATGTTTCAAGGGCATTATGTGTTTGATACGTGTTTAAGGCTAAGAAAAGCAATAGTAGTTAACTTGCTAGTGCAAAATACATACCAAACTGTTTTGAGCAGATAGATGGTTCATAGAAGAACTGGTGTAGTCTCAACATTTCAGACAGTATACTCTGCTCATCTTCATGAGAATTGTCTGCTAATTGTTTATTTTGTGTTTTTCAGTATCAACTTCAACCAAGACTCTTCACTTCTGTGTGTATCAAGTGACCACGGCACGGTGCATGTATTTGGTGCAGAGGAACCACGAAAAAACAAGCAATCTAGGTACGTATTGAGCTGAGTGTTTTTTAAATCCGAGCTCAAGGGCTCGATTTCACGAAACACTAAGATTTGTCTAAATAAAAGTTGTCAATGTTGCCAGAAGTTTGTATTGTGACATCACACTTTACTGCAGAAAATTACCATGGCCCAATTTCATGGCCCAGCTTTTAAGCAAAGAGCTTTCGGTTCTGGAAGCAGAGAATTCCGCACTTTACGTCAAAGGTATTTCACGGGTTAGAAGGAATTTGTTACTTGTGCGCTCGCATACTCTACTTAACAAGGTATTCTTCGCTACATATCGTTGCCCCAAAGAGTAGACGTCCTGGGCTCATGAAGCATTATGAGGTTTTTTAAACGCAGTCTGGTGTATGCTGAGGTGTATAAATGAATGAGATCGATGCGGTATTCTTGAGCTCTGTTCTGAAGGACTTCACAAACCAATGGGCAAATCTTAATTATTTATTTTGTTGTTTACTCTTTCTAGTCTTGCGTCAGCCAGTTTCCTGCCAAAGTATTTCAGCTCAAAGTGGAGTTTCTCCAAGTTTCAAGTCCCCGATAATGCTCAGTGTATCTGTGCATTTGGTGCAGACTCCAACTCTGTTATAGGTGAGGAATTGAAGTCAAGGCATAACAACCTTTGATATAAGGACCGAAGTTATAAAGAGGTTCTTCTTAACAAGAATGTATTCTGAAATTCCAAATCTCATTTATACTTTGTAATTCTTTGCTTTGCTGTCTTCTTATTACAACAATTCTGTTATAAAAAAAAAAAAGAATTTGGGCAGTCCCAGCGATCTTGTTATAACAAGACTTAACTGTACAACATATACATTTCAACCTTTTGTTTCCTTAATGTATCATTGAAGTCAACTGAAACTTTGCTGCTTCAAACTTTGTCAGCAAAGGGTGAACTAACTCAGTTGGATTGGGTAATGTCTGCAAACAAAAGTGCAAAGAGTATGGATTCAAATACATGTGGGTACAAATAATTAATTCTTGAGGATTTCTGAATACATTGCCAACATATAGACTACAGTCAACCCTTGCTATAAAGAGCACTGTTATGAAGTGGTTCTGCTTATAAAGAGTACATTCAGAAGTCTCAAATATTATTTCTGCTTTGCGATTCTTTGTTGTTGCTGTCCTCTTGTAACAACCCTCCTGCTATAGAAAGGTAACTATATAATTTTGTTTTGGTCCTTTTCTATCTCCAGCAATTTGTGCGGACGGTAGCTATTTCAAATTTGTCTTCAACCAAAAAGGAGAGTGCAGTAGGGATGTCTACGAGAACTTCATGGAGATGACTGACGATAAGATGTAAAGGTCTGCCACACCCATAATATTCATTGCCTCCTTATTAATCAAGTATTTCTATCACACAATTTTTTAAATCCCGTGTCTGTTTTGAATGTCTTGTTGTCGCTGAGAGTTTTTGGGAAAGCTCCATTAAAGATTTACCGAGTTTTGCCACAAACACTCTGGAAACTAAACATCTCTTTCACCTGTGGTTGGTTTTACATTGGGTCATGAAAGTTAAAGGCAGTGGACACTATTGGTAATTACTCAAAATAATTATTAGCATAAAACCTTACTTGGTGACGAGTAATAAGGAGATGCTGATGGTACAAAACATTAGGAGAAACGGCTCCCTCTGAAGTGACATAGTTTTTGAGAAAGAGGTAATGATCCACGAATTTGATTTCGAGACCTCAGATTTAGAATTTGAGGTCTCAAAATCAACCATCTAAAAGCACACAACTTTGTGTGACAAGGGTGTTTTTTCTTTCATTATTATCTCGCAACTTCGACAACCTATTGTGCTCAAATTTTCACAGGTTTGTTATTTGATGCATATGTTGAGATACACCAAGTGAGAAGACTGGTCTTTGACAATTACCAATAGTGTCCAGTGTCTTTAATGGATGAGCAGTTAATCTGTCTGGGGAAGTCAGCAGTCTACTGATTTGTGCATGATCCAATTAATGTACTAATTGGTGAAACAATTACATAGAGAAAAACAGGTGTTAGTTGTAAGATAAAAAGGATGTTTTCATTCTAAGCCACTTTCTTTGACTGAGCTTTCCTGTAATGCAATAATGAATTCAGGGTTCAATCACCCTGGGTATTTGTCAGTGACAAGTCAGCGGCACCAGTTGCATCAACATTTTACTGGTCAGCCAGTTATTTCACTGGTCTACACGTATACGTTAAAGTTTTCATTCAACATTGTTCAACATTTGGGAGACGAAGCTACATGTTATTACATTAGGCGTAGGTTTGTTTGTACATAAAGACTATTCAGGCATGTGGAATTTCTGTGTTTACGCCGATATCTCCGTTTTTTATTTCCCTTTTTTCGGTTGGTACCGCTTTCTTCACGGCCACACCTTGAATACTAGCCTTCGCTTTTAATTTCCAAATGATGCACACTTCTTACACGCAGAGAAATGTTACCGGGCATTGAGCTGCACACCGTGCTGTGATTTTGGCTTGTGAGTTGAGGACTAGACCCGGTGAATGCTTGTGCTTTGAAGTTTAGTCTTGTAGTTCTCGTGTGAGCTCAAATCGTGTCGTTTTCGTGCGAGATCAAAACGTGTCTATTGTGCGAGCTTAAATCGTCAAGCTTTGCGTTGTTCATGAAGAGAGGCACATACATGTTCAGCAATTGATGAATGGCTCAGTGGTTCAGATTTTGGAGACAACAAAATTTTAAGGGAGATTTATAACTTTGTTTTCTTACCCATTAAGTGAACTTCCCATCAGCCAAAATCTCTGAAATCTACTCAGTTTCACTTTGACTCTTGTCAGCTGTTATCATCACTAAAGTAGTTGTAATATAAACATTCACCCTGGAACCCACTACCCCAAGGCAACTGATGCCGACACACAGGCCTGATGCCGGTGTCACAAGTTTTAGAAACATATTGGTATTGCTGAAATCAAGACAACTGGAATTACAACTGTTTGTAATGACAGTTTCATTTCCTATCTTGGACGCGTCATCGTGACCGGCTGATTTTGTGGCAGTAAAAGGAAAATTAATACTAATGATTATACAGATATGAATGGTCTCTAAAGGATTAAAGGTCAACAAAGGTCAAAATGGACAATTCCCCCCACCCCTCCAACCTTTGTCTCTTTAAGTTGTAAATGCTTATTCAGTATTCATTGCAAACAAGCCACTTTGCGTGTTAGATTTGAATATTGTTTGGTACAATGACGCGTTTGATTACAAGTTACCACTTAAATTTGAATTCCTCAGACTATCAAAACAGTTGCTTTACTACAAAATTGGGGGGCAATCTTTTGCGTAGTTACATAAGAGACGGTGAACACTCATACACAATTTTGAATGGATGTGTTTGGCACAGTGGTACTTGGGTTTGCTCATCGGGAGGTTGCTATGCAAAAGCTTGCCCGAACTGTTTGACTTGGCATCTGTCTCTATAGTTTGAGGAATTAAAATGTAAGCGGTACATTGTGTCTAGCAAGTCATTGTACCAGACATTATTCAAATCTAACTCGCAAATGGCTTATTGGTCAGCGCTGCCATTTTAGACATGGCATTGGTATGGTGTACATATAAATATGTTTAAGGAAAAATTGCATTGTACATAAACTAGGCTTATTTTCAATGGCTTTTTAACATGATTTGTAGCATTAAAAACTATGTCGTCATGTTGCTGCCATCTTGGTTTTTCTCCCATCTAAATCATTGTTACCAAAACTGGGCTGGAAAGAGAAAGAGTCTGGTTTCTTTTTCAAAACGAAAACTAGCATCATTTACTGTTAGTGTTACTGGATATAAGTAATTAGACCAAGATGGTGGCAACATGTGAACTGAGATGGCCAGTTGCATACTTTACCTAATGCTGCATTTAAAAGTCTATTCCAATTAAAGTGTGCTTTACGACCCTAAACTTTTGAAGGTTGAAATATCTGAGCCTGATTTCATAAAGCTGCTTAAAGGGTTTGGGTAAAGCAATGTCACAAAAGTAATGTATTTTTGGTTTTAGCATTTTCAACACAGTTTTAGCTTGTAAACAATTTTACCAGTTTTGGTAACTGGTAAATATGTTTTACATGCTAAAATAATTTTCATCTCACTGAGACAAAAATTATTTTCATTTCATTGTCTTACTAATTTCTAAAAAACTACAGCACCTCAACAAGTAATACTTAGGGAAGCTTTCTACCATCATTATCTTCAAACCATGTAAGTCTAATGTCATTGTAAATCTATGGACATGGTGTTTTGTGTTGTACAAAAAGTTTCCAACCCACAAAAGTAGCTTAAGAAATCAAGCTGACCAAAACCAGGGTACAGCACAGGCCAAAATACCTGTGACTGGTATCTGGCTCGTTTGTGCTTAGCAGGAAATTTAAGCAGTCTTTTCTTCTAACATGTAAGCAGCTCTATGAAATCGGGAACTGATAGTTAATTATACACAGTTTTCAATGAGTGAACTGTCATAAATAATAATAAAAATCTAAAAGTTATGAAACTAATGTGAATACTAGATTGAAAAAGTTTTGAAATATCAATATGATTCCATTTTAAGAAGTATACTTGTTGATAACTTATGATTACAAACTCATGACCTTGATTGAGGCTCCATCGTGATGGATGGAAGAGCAGGCCTTGAATTACAGGGAAGCCACAGAGGCCAGGCCGTGGCCCCGATCTTGGCCTTGCGGTACCCCTTCTTTTACGTCAAAAGCATTCACTAGTAGGATGTAGCTCTCCTTTTGTAAATGCCATTTACTTCTGTTCCTTGCTGTTTTTGTCCATATTCTGTTCTTGCAAAAATCTTATGTCATCCCTCATTCCTCGTCTTTGCCTTGTCCCTGGTCCTTGTTGCCACTCCATTAGTCTTGTTGTCCATCCGTTTTTGGGGCTGTTTCAACCTTGTTTCCAGCTAAGATTAGCCTTTTGTCAAGGCCTTCATGGCTTTGATAGCTTCATAGAGCCACTATCCGAAGCAACTGGAAAGGAGACCATGCATCAATTGGCGCAGCGCGAGGGCCTGTTTAAACTTTTATTTTTCAATTGTGTATTTCTCTCAACTTTTGCCGCCAAGTCGGTAGCAAAAGTCCAAACTAATCAGAAGTGATTGGGGTCAGCAGGTCAGCACACATTTAATTAACAAACTATGCACACTGCCTGATGGAAAACAAATAATCATTCACCTTGGATCTGTTTATAAGACAATTATTGGAGAGTTAGTTGGTAACTATTGGCAAACAATACTATGAATAATTCAATAAAAAAAAAATTGAAGAGTTTGTAAAAAGCCCTCATGGCTTTGCTATTCATCACTTGACTTGTGGGAGTGGTCTCCCCTTCCAGTCGCTTTGGATCCCAGCTCTTCAAAGCTTTCCAAGCCACAAAGGCCTTGATAAAAGGCTAAGTTGTGATCGATCTCACCCATCGCCATTTGCCATTTTTCCCCAGCATGTCTTGTTCGCTTGTAACCCATGAAATTGGTTCATTAAAATGCTCCTTTATACCATCCATGCCATTATTTAGATGGCTGGACTGAATATACACCTTGGTTGGAGATGGTTTTCTTTATCGCATCTGATAAAGTACATGTAGTTGTTGCTACGAAAGCTTATAATTTTAGCTTACAATTTTAGCGCTTTATAAGAAGCCACTATTATTATTATACTTTTACCTTTGTACCTTCATTAAATTTTATTAACACGAATCCAATAGCTTAATCATTTCTTCTTTTTAAAATAACTTTTTGGGGTGAACAAATAACTCGACTGGAACAGGTTTTGAACCTACGACCGGATGAGTCGCACTACCAACTGAGCAATCGAGCCCTAAAATTTGTGGTCTCCTTTTTTTGTCAATATCTTTGTTATATGTCCCTTTTGGTTTTTTACTTTGATTTATTGCACTGTCTTTAACAAGTCTTTAAAATATAATTGCTGCCCAATATCCTTAAAGTTGAACATCTTTGCATATAGCTGTAAATAGATTCATTTAGAGTAAAAAAAACTTAAAAAAACTATAATATTTTGTTTTCTTTATCTTTTATTATATTTTATAAAATATTTTTTGTTTGCATCATGAGCTTTGTAAGACCTGCATTTAGTTTATACTTTTCCGAACTCTAACTTGTTCAGATAAGTCAATCCATGCTTAGAGCAAAATAAAAAGTTACACATTATGATAATATCAAGATGGTGTCTTAGTCATTTTGATTAACTTTTGCACTTAGTGCGCCCCCTCTATAGACCTTGCAACAGCCGCCAAACGACAATAGGCAACACTGTGAGAAACCAATCGAGACAGGAATTTTTTAATGTTGGAAGCTGCATTATTTCACGAAAATGATGGATTTGTGAGGAAAATATGAGGACCAAAACCCACCGCAGAAAAATGTATGCCGCCATGGAATGTGAATCTGTTGAAATTAGTGGCTTGTTGCAGGTAAGATTTAAGTTATGAAGCTGTGAAATTTTTCCGCCCCAGAAACGGGCCTCAATAGTTAGGACTCTGTTCCTGTGTACAGAGAAAGAGTCCTATATAGGGCTAACTGAACCCCTGTCTTTATCCACAAGGGAGGATCAAGACAGCCACTGGTCTCAGATACCCAATGATATTAGAAGATAAACTCGCAGTCACATAAGTTTTTATATTTTTGCGTCTTGATTGGTCTGCTCCGAAATGATGTAGTTGGTAAGCCATTTTTTAACTAATTGATTACCAGGCCTTGGAAGGGCCGGAGTATCCAGTTAGGCACTAAGACCTGAACCTCTGATGAATTGAGGGTCTACAAAATACAACAGAGAAAGAACTCTTACACAAACACACATTCTAATTTGATTTGTTTTAATTTTATTATCTCTCTTAATTTTATGAAGCTTTGGTCTAGAGTGCAAAGCTTTACTGCAAATCTCAATACACCTGTACTTGGTATTATAATCCATTGCTTAAAAGTGCTATGAAATCAGCCTTTGAACCTAGTGCTAAGGAAACACATGTGCCGAGGGTACACAGAACATTAGTGCCAAGGGAACACTGGTTTATAAATTAAAATGAATTCTGCTTTAGTTCAAGATTCTGCTTAAGTTCAAGTTCACAACTTTTGTTAGCTACTTATTACTTTAATCAAATAGCATTTTCCTTGTTTCCATCATACTTTTGAGAATTTAAATGTCACTGCAATGTATTTTTTAAATGTATTACTACAGTTGACATTATGAGGCCAGTCCATATAAACTTATCTGGGGTTGAATTCACAAAGTGCTAAGATTGAAAAATTAATAGTTGTCAATTTTACCTTGGTGATTTGTATTGTGACATCACACTTTTCTATGCAACTATAATTGATTTGCATTTTATGATCAATCTTTAATCTCTGTTATGCACCCTCTAACAAGCTGGTCCTGTAGAGAGTGCAATATAAATTCAAACAATTATAGTTAACTATTATAATTTTAGCCCTTTGTGAAATCGACCCTTGGTTCTAGACCATATTTACACACTGCAGTTGGCACTGGCGGGCCAGTCACAATATTGACCAGCCTTGTTCCAATGCAAACCTGGAGGGCAACTCTTCACGAATGTAGTACCTCCATGGCAATGGATGTAAGTGGTACAGCTACCAGGGTCAGCGTACAAGCCATCATCCTTGTTGGCACATGAGAAGGAGCTACCAGGGGCGTCAGTACCAGGGGGTGGTGGTGGGGCATGAGTACCTATGGGTGGGTTTGGGCCTGGACCTCCGCTCCCGCTGGTGGGTGCTGGTGGTTGTGGAGAATTATCTGAACAAAATCACAAATACGGAGAAGAATAAGATTAATACACAAACTGGAAATGCCATCATATCTATGACTCTACTAAGATCTGGATCCCAGTTTCAGATTTTTTTTTGTCAGCTGTGACTCTCACTCCTGCTTAAAAGACATCTTCTGTATAGGTTGTGCCCGAGCGGTTTAGTGCACGGCCTCCGTTACCCTTTTCTTGACCTTGGTGCCCCTAAAAAAGTTTCCTGTAGACTTTACGATTTTCCAGTTGCAGTGCCCCTTATCAGAATGAAATTGACCTTTAAGATGATCTTCAAGTGCCATACAAAAGGCTCCTGTCAGTTTGTGAAGATGTTTTATTCACGCTTGAGCTTGGTGTTGGCAGTGCATAGCAACACACCTTCAAGTCAGTTCATTCATTTAATTGAGCGTTTTCTTCTGTTAATGACTTATTCTATGCATGAGAATAGTGATACCACCATAGCAAGGGTACTTGGTTATGGCACAGTAATCACTTCACACTACATAATTATATCCTGGTGATTGTTACATGGGTTGTTGTTCCTTGGAGGAGGGCTGAATCTCTATTAAAAGTAACAAGGTGTTCTTTGTTTTTTTACACAGACTGTTTTTTGTTCATTTAACATGAATGAAATTCTAGTCAGGGTCTCTTGTTTAAAATTGTCCGGTGTGAAAGGAGGTTTGTCACAACAACTTTTGCCGATAGAGCCTTCTCAGTTTACATATGGACCCCAACGCTGGAATAAACTTCCAAATCACACAGGGACACAACATCCTTCAACACATTAAAGTCACTTCTGAAAGCTCTTGTTGCATGAGGTCACCATTAATGACTGATATATTTCATCTGTGCCTCAGCGCCCTTAATTAAATCTTAGATTTAGGCACTTAATAAATTAATTTTGATAGATTGATTGATTGATTGATTGATTGATTGATTGATTGATTATAACCCAACTTACCAATTCCTAGTTCCCTGTTGATGCTTTTCATGAGTGGCCATGTCTCACCACACTGACCTGTGAAGTCATCTAGGTCAATGGCCCACACCATCGCACCTCCAAGACCCTTGCTCTGCAGAAACTCAACCTAATTTCAAAGGGAGGGTAAAAGTTAATCAAAACTTTTCTTAAATCAAAACGTCTAGATGGGACCATCTAACCAAAAGGCTTCAAATATTTCATTGTTTAACCAAATTTATTTGCAAATTTACCGTGTCAGTTTCCAATTCGTTTTATTAGTTGATATTTGAAATGACAAGTTGCATCCCATTAAAGTGATCCCTCTGCTGCCACGTCCAATATGTCTTGGTTTGTATCAAAATTTGGGTGTTATCCCAGGCTTGATATTCTTCCATCTTTAGTCTGTTTTCCTAACATTTCTGTTGTGCCCTCAGAAAATTCTTAGAAGTTATTATTAGTAAGGCCTGAAAAGCCCTTCAGAGCCTTCACTTTGTGTGATAGGCCCTGGCCAGCCCTTGTATTTGATATAAGGTTCCTACTTTTTTTTTCAAGGACCAAATACCCTGCCTGCTAAACGGTAGTCACAGGTTGAAAGGCTTCTAACTGGCACTCTCCATTAATGACATTCAAAAAGAGAGACTGCAAATGGTGGACCCTATTGTCCTCTTTTGGTATAGGTCCCTGCTTTGAATGTGTATACCTACTCACCTTATGTTTAATACTGCGGGGATTATCGTATCCAACCCACTGGTCGCCCTTAAAGGCGTAGACAACCTGTCTGTCTGTGTCCCATGCTGAAGTCATACCATGCTTGAGGTCCATACAGATCTGGAACCAAGAATATCCAAATAGCGAGGGGATTTAGGGAGCATAACAGCTATATAACATGGAACCGATTTCACGAGTGTGGACTCGTCTTATCTCGAGTTAGGACGAGTAACTCGTCCTTTTTTAGGATTATCTTAAGGTCTGCGTGCTACAGTGCAGGGTTGGGACTCGTCCTAAGTCCTAAGATTAGTCTTAAGTTAGGAAGAGTTTTGTAAAATCGACGGATGAAGTAACTAGTAAACTAGTACTACAAGATGAGTACAACTTATTCAGAAGGATTTTTTTCTCAGAGCTATAAGTGTTGTCTTGATGATTCAAACTGTATGTGTACTCTCGTCTCTAGAATGTGGCATGGGGGAAAAAGGCTCTTTTTTTAAGAGGTATCAAAGCACCCCTATTCATTTCTCATGGAATAGCGGTTAAGAACAATGGACTCAAGCACTGATGTTTCTGACCAGCAGAGTGTGGGTTCAAGTCCCGACGTGATTTAAGCTTGCGTCCTTTCTCATGGGGCGTAAAGCAGTTGGTCCCTGTGTTGTGTATTGCACGTTTTAAAAAAACATCAAAAGCTTGCTGAAACTTTGTTTGATTTTCTTTTGTGGCTTGATTATTATGTCTAGTAAAGTCTGTCCTGAGCCAATATGGCTCATTAGGCCGGTGTTTCTATTTGGTTTCATTGACATTAAACATCTGAGAATATTTTTATTCCCCATGGAAAGGATGCCAAGTCATCGTAATATACTCCCCAACTCTCGCTGGTACACATTTTAACTCCTTGGTGGAAGGAAGCAACTATGATATGGTACCTTGCTCAAGGACACAAGTGTAGCACCTACCAGGCCAGGATTCGAACCCACATTCTATTAATTACAGAACTTGAGTCCATCGCCTTAGACCGCTCGACCACGACACCCCACTAGTGTATTATCTATGTCTTAAACAATTAAATTTGATACTCCTCTAGAATTGCAAGAGTCGGGGGTTTGAATCCCACCCAAGTAATATGCCTGTGATTTTTTTCACAGAACTCATGAAAGTACTGAGTATACAGTGCTAGCACACATCGATGTAAGGGTAAAACCAAATAAACTGCATCAAATAATATGACATTACCATTCAAATACCTGTGCCACAACTTGGTGCATGCGTTTGCCATAGAAATCAAACTAGGAACACTGCGTGCTTCATTGATGTACGCTTTTAGATCATAGAGCTAAATTAAAATTTAAATCGTTCCGTAGTCACGCAACACATCAAACATGTCTGCACCCAGGGTGGCTTCAAACTGCAGAGCAAGTTAGCGCTCTAGTCAATTATGGAACAATATAGCTCTATGGTTTAGATGCATATAAGGCCTGCCTACATTAACATTTTTGCCACTTTCATAGAAACAAAGGGGTTATTCGATAGTTACGGTCTACTAATAGAAATGACAGTGTTTTACTTTTTACCTCGTAGTAAGACAGGAAACCACCTTCACGTGTGTACTTTCCTGCGGTGCCGCCGGATTTAGCTGGGGCACCGATATATGTCTGGCTGCTGCTCAAAGTGAAGCTCCTACCGTATGTTCCAATACCAAGGATCAACTTAGATGGTGGACAACCGCCATTGAGCCATTGGTTCACTGCATGCTCCTGCAAGAAAATAGATGGTCCAGTTTTTAGACTTCTGTGCTTCCACCAAGTAAGGTGTCAATTTTTGTGGAGAAGTTACCAACAGTATACCCTGCCTTTAAAGTGACCATACTCTGTAAACTTGAAACAAATTAACACTTACAACATTCAGCGTCCCGGCAGCACCGGTCTCAGACGGGGCTTTGTAGAGTCCAGCATGGTGCCCTGTGAACTTTTCCCAGGATCCATGCAAATCGTATGCCATCAAATTAATGAAGTCAAGGGACCTATCAACACAAACACAAGTTTCATCTGTAAACTTAGCAAACAATTTAAGCACAAGATATTTGGTCTGTTCATGCATGTATTACACAAATTAATATCAAAACAATGGTGTAGCCTAATTTATGTTCACTGTTAATATTGAGTTTGTATTTCTATTGAAGTTGCAAGGTAACTTTTCAATACTTCAATCCAGAATGCCCGAGCAGTTGTTAGTTGGTAATCAAATTTGGGCTAAATTGGTCATCGAATTTGCAAGAGAATGAATGAAAGAAAAACACCCTTGTTGCATTGTCTTGTGTGCTTTCAGATGCATACTAAAAGGCTTCAGCTGAATTCTTTTATTATTTGAGTGAGAAACTACCTCTTTTTCAAAAACTATGTTACTTTAGAGGGAGCAATTTCTCACAGTGTATTATACTATCAACAGCTCTCCATTGCTCATTACCAAGTATGTTTTTATGCTAACAATTATTTGGAGTAATTACCAACAGTGTCCAGTGCCTATGTTACTTACTGTGCTACCAAGTCAATCTCGTATGCGCCTTCAATGGTGCTCTTGCCTGCAGCAACTGCTGATGTAAGGAGAAGTGGGGCCTGGCCGGTCATGGCCCCTTCTGAATCATAAGCTGCTCTCAGCTCCTGAAGAAAAACATCAAATTAAAGCATTTATCCATTAGCAGTGTTTCATCCATTAGTTCCACTTTAACAAATTACAGTTAAGTTAGTTTTATATTGGGCATGGGACATTCACATAGGTTTGTACAGTGAATGTCTACTTTTTATATTTTCATATTGGACATTGGACATTCACAAAGGTTTGTACAGTGAATGTCTACTTTTTATATTTTCATATTGGACATTGGACATTCACAAAGGTTTGTACAGTGAATGTCTACTTTTTATATTTTCATGTTGGTCATTGTACATTCACGTATGTTTCTACAGCAAATGTCTACTTTTATATTTCCAAATTGGACATTGGCCTATCACATAGGTTTGTACAGTGAATGTAAACTATTTTTATTTCGATATCACATTCATATAGGTTTGTACTGTGATTGTGAATGTCATTTCTTCATAATTCGATATTGGACATTGTACATTCACATAGGTTTGTACAGCGAATGTCAACTTTTTATAATTCGATATTGGTCATTGGACATTCACATAGGTTTGTACAGCAATGTCTATATCTCCAAAATGAAAAGTAAACATTCACTGTACCAACCGTACCTGGATGTCCAATATTGAAATAGCAAAGTAGAGGTTTGCTGGAAAAAGTCATGGGGCTTCCCCAGGGCTGTATTCCATGGGAAAGAGATAGTGTGAAAAGGGCCCAAGGTGCTTAATCCCTCCACGACCACTTACCTGTACCAGAGCAGTGAACCTCTGTTTGTCTTCTGGTGGACTGCCTCGACTTCCAGGGTACTCCCAGTCAAGATCGAGTCCATCAAACCCCCTCGTTCGCAAGAAGGTGATTGATTGTTGAATGAAATGATTCCTATTAGCTGCTGTTGCCACCATGGCGCTGAACGTAGCGGTACCGTGGTTCCAGCCTCCAACCGCAAGAAGCGTCTTCACCTTGGGGTACTTTAGTTTCAGGTTGTTGAAGGCTTCATAGCTTCCCGTACTCCAGTCCGTTGACTCATCGTTCCACTCGAAGGCCACCAGTTCGTGATTTACCAGTTTAGCAAAACTGAAGATCAAGTGGGTACAAAGAGACGGGTCCAAGTCGCTCACCTTGAACTTACCAATCCCTGGGCGATACTGCGCCCAGTTGGTGAAATAACACACCACTTTGGCTGAGAAAATGCACAATATTTAACTTTAAAAACGAGTATGTGGTTAAATAATCAATGTTGAATATGGCGAGCTGAGGCCGCGCAGTTTAAAGAGCTCTGGTATTGCGAGTGTGGGTTGACTACCGGTCTGAGACACACTTTGCTGCGTCCTTCGGATGGGACGTAAAGCCGTAGGTCCCGTGTGTTGTGTTATGTATTACAATAGCCCAATGTGTTGTACATTGGTCTCATAAATCCACAAGTTTAATATAAAACATGCATCATGTTTGTGTACGTCAAGTGCCTTATCGGTAGAGACGTGCGTCAGTGAGATCGAATGTAGCCAAAGTGAGGCTGGAAATGCCAAAAATGGGCTGGTACCTGTCTGTTGTACAGTGCATTTATTTATGTTGCAAACAGGGAACTTGACAAGATGGAATCATTTTCAAGGTGAAGTAGGAAGTGCAAGTAGTCTGGTACCTTTCTGGTAAAGATTTTGGTAATGGATTTATTTGTTTTGCGCATAGGGAGCTTGGCGAGATGGTGTCAGTATGATAAAGTCTATTGCTACGTCACTTACAACCATCGCTCTCGATGTCGCGTGTGTTAACCGCCAAAGGGCCGGCGTAGGCAGCGACCACACACATGCACAGCAACAGAAGCTTCATCGTTGGTTTTGAGACTTTAGTCCGCAAACTACGAGTAGAACTATAGATAGAGTTTGATGAGAAATCAACAGAACAAATAATAGAGGGAATGTATACGTTTGGTAGTCACTCTTTTAAATGGTTGGCAATCAAAACTTTCTTTGCAGCAGATTTCGATAATGTAATGTAATTTGAGAATCATTTCACTTCGAAGTAATCTAGTTATGGAAAAATATGTCAGTTTTTATATCCCCAAATTTGGATTGAGAAATGTAGTGTCAGATACGTTTCCAAGTACGGATTTCCTGCTGCATAGGCTTCTTTAACAACATAAATTGCAATGCCAATGATTTTCAAGAATGGTTACCAAAAAACAAATAATCCACAGTCACTGGACACTATTGGTAATTACTCAAAATAATTATTAGCATAAAACCTTATTTGGTAATGAGTAATGGAGAGCTGTTGGTAGTATAAAACATTGTGAAAAACGGCTCCCTCTAAAGTGACGTAATTTTTGAGAAAGAAGTAATTTTCCATTAATTTGATTTCGAGACCTCAGATTTAGAATTTTAGGTCTCGAAATCAAGCATCTGAAAGCACACAACTTCGTGTGACTGACAAGGGTGTTTTTTCTTTCATAGTTATCTCGCAACTCCGACGACCAATCGAGCTCAAATTTTCACAGGTTTGTTATTTTATGCCTATGGTGAGATACACCAAGTGATAAGACTGGTATTTGACCATTACCAATAGTGTCCAGTGTCTGAGCATCCAATCACTGGAAATAAAGAAAATAAGAAAGGCACAGCCTAAAAGGAGTACATAAACAGCATTAGAGGGAAGGTACACGTTTGGTAATTACTCAGAACAAATATTAACTTAAAAACTGACTTGATAACGAGCATTTGAGAGCTGTTGATATTATCAAACATTGTAAGAAACGGCTCCCTCTGAAGTAGCATAGATTTTTAAATATAGGTAATTTCTCACTAAAATAATAAAAGACTTTAATTTTTATCTGAAAGCACGCAAATTCGTCCAACAAGAGTGTTTTTCTTTCATCATTGTCTCCCAATTCCAATGACCAATTGAGCTCAAATGTGCACAGGTTTGTTATTTTATGCATAATATGTTGAGATACACCAAGTGAGAAAACTGGTCTTTGACAATAACCAATAGTGTACCTTCCCTTTAGAACTAGCGTTGTAAACTTTGTGTATGAAGATACCTGCGTGGATTTTTAGATGCGATATGAGAACCCAAGTAACGACAATAACCAGCTAGTCAAGACCCACTATATATAGAGCTGCTTAAAGAAAAAGTGGCTGAGCACAAAACAAAATTTTGCTGGCAAGAGTAAAGTATATCCAGACAAAATGCCATCTAGCACTGACTGCCACTCGTATCATATTTTATGTGTCTGCTTAACGCACTGTATGCTTTTGGTAATTTCTCAAGACTTACTAAAAAACCCGACTTGGAAAAGAGCAAAGGAGAGCTGTTGGTAATATAAAACGTAGTGAAAAACAACTTCATCTGAAGTAGCGTATTTTTTAGGTAAGAGGTAATTTCTCACTCAAGTAATTATTTAAATCTGAAAAAAAACTTCAGGAATGAAGCCTTTTTCAGGCATCTGAAAACACACTCAAGTTGTGCAACAACTTTTTTTTTCTTGCATTGTTTTCTTGCAACTTTGACGACCACTGAGCCAAAATGTTTACAGTTTTTATTGTTTGCAGATGCTGAGAGACACCAATTGGAATACTGATCTTTGACAAACTTACCAAACGTGTCCAGTGCCTTTTTGCAGTGTCTTAATGCTGAGCAAAATGCTGTGCTGCAACTCTATGAAATCGTGCCGAGGTATTAGGACTTGAAACATGCAGCAAGCCCTGTTTTCAACAGGCCGGTGTTCGACAAAGATTTAACACATGAAGTACGAAAACCACGAAAGAAAAAGAAGCTAACTTACCAATCCGGGAAGGCGATGCTTCGGATAGAGTGTAGAATGGTTGATTCTGAAGGCCTTTTTATAGGAAAGACCTGAAGTATCAATCTAATCAACTGAAGCCCAAAATGTTTGCAGAAGGGAAAGTCCAATAATCATCATTAGATAATTGCTTGTAATTTAGCAGATGTTTAAACAAACACCGATCGTGTTTTTTGATTATTTATTTTGTTACCTTTGTTCGTGTTTTTATCAGTGCCAAGTCACCTGACTATCGTCTTATCATGTTATTGTCATCTTCAGTTTGATAAAACAATATTGATGAAGTCTGTTTCATGATTCTGATTTCTCACAACGATTCAACAGTTTACAGAGTACCCTAGTTATTTAAGTGGTGCTGAACAAAATGTTGTTTCCAGGCACCTTTAAAGGAACACGTTGCCTTGGATCGGTCGAGTTGGTCTTTGAAAAGCGTTTGTAATAATATGCATATGGGTAGAAAGATGCTGTAAAAGTAGAATGCAATGATCCACACAAACATGCTTCGAAATTGCACGGTTTTCCTTTTACCTCGTCGACTAACACGGTCGGCCATTTATGGGAGTCAAATTTTTGACTCCCATAAATGGCCGACCGTGTTAGTCGACGAGGTAAAAGGAAAACCACGCAATTGAGAGGCAAACTTGTGTGGATCATTGTATTCTACTTTTAAATTATCTTTCCAACCATATGCATTTTATAACAAACGGTTACAAACGCTTTTTTATAGACCAACTCGTCCGATCCAAGGCAACGTGTTCCTTTAAGCTATTTGGCAATTTGTTCCACATGAGATCTAGGTGAGCATAGTTGGGCAAAAGCACTCTAAACGAGAAAACTATCGTTTTCTAAACTGGTTGACTCTAATCAGAGCATTAAAAATGAGATTTTCATAATAGTCATACGAATAGGTTCTGACGTGCCGACAACTTGAACTAACTTAAAGAAGCTATGTCAGATTTTTGGCCCCAAACATTAAAACATAGATTTTTTTAGTGAATGGTATTTCAAAGAGTATCACCCGCTCAAACGAAAACAAGTTTAACTGTTACTTATAATGGTCAGGAACCATGACAAAAATTTAAAACGTTTCTTTTAAAACACATAAGAATTGGTCACGTGATATATTGTCGGGATCCCGACAAAAACTTATTTTGAGCACTTTATTTCACTGCTACTAATAATTGGCGGACTTTTTCGAGCAATGACTCAAAATGAAAGCTTGTAACTTTCTCGACCCCCATCAAAATACCTATTGAATTTTAAATCAAATTTTTTTGGGGGTCTAATCGGCCAAAAATCTGACATAGCATCTTTAATGCCTAAAATGAACATAGGGGTCCTATAGATCAGACCTAACCAGTGTTACTCCAGCTCAAATCTACGACCAGTTTTTTTCACATGTGTGTTGTGTTTACAAAAGATTAATTCCATATGACGTCAGTGACCGCCATATTTGATGTAAAACAATAGAAACGTGCGCGCATGTTACATGTACATGTACGCGTTGCACACGATTCTCAGCCAATGGTAGCCTTTCACGCACGTTTCATCAAAGATGGCGGCCATCAATAGATTGTGTGGTATTGTTTGCCAACATCTTCATGCAATTCGGATTCAACTTAACATAAACTCAGGCTGTTGCTTCGGTTTGAAGATGACATTCATTGCTTTGCCACACAGCCGAATCAGTCTAACTTGACGGTTGTGATGTCATTCAAAACAATTGGCTTTGTATAGGTTTTATTGTTCACATAAAGAAATTCAAATGAGCACAACTTGAATTCTTCTACCTCGTAATTATTTACTCTTTGATCATTTTCAGACCCAGAGAATATTCTTACAAGATTCTTAAACATGAGGGCACTTATAGCCTATCTAGTGCGAATTGGGCTTAGAAAGAAAAGACATTTAAACTTTGAATGTGTTTGACACATCACAGAGAACGAATTAGTTATTAGCATCAATTCACCATGTTGTTGGAAAATGATTTTACTTTCAGTATAATTAATTAACTTTCTTGAAATCAACGCTATGCATTACGCCGCTACCACTAACATGCCTTATCATTATTTTCCAATGGGAATTTGTTGGTGATGCTTGATTGCAACTGGTAAACCAATCGTTGTCAGAGATGTGCGCATGCCCATAACTACAGTAAACAATTAGCCGATGTCACACTTCGAGGCTAAAGATAAAGACATTATCCCAGTCTGAATGGAAATTTACGTCTGCAGCCACAATGAGTTCAAAAGTACTCCATTGCATTTCAACATGCTACAATAGTTTAAGGAAAATAAATAATTTCCTCTTCCATACGCCAAGGATGACTTTTATATTTCGATCAATACCATAGGGCAGTTCACAGCGTTCACATTTGAAGTAAACCAATTTATATTGCACATTGAATATGAACTGTCAACAAACCTTAGAGTAATGCACCAAACCAGCTCTGTTTCGAGTTGCATATCAATAGGCGCACACTGAGTGTGTTTGCATAATGAATGACCCTTAAAGGCACTGGACACCTGTATGTGGTTGTCAAAGACTAGTCTTCTAACGTGGTGTATCCCAACATGCATACAATAACAAACAATTTGGTCTCAATATTGGTCGTCGATTTTATGCGAGAATAATGATGAAAAAACAGTACCATTGTCGCACAAGGTGTGCCTTTATAGATGCCTTGAATTCGAGACCTCAGCTGGGGTCTCTTGTTTATTTCAAATATTTTAGTGAGAAATTACTTATTTCTCAAAAACTACGTTACTTCAGAGGGAGCCGTTTCTCACACTGTGTTATACTATCAACAGCTCTCCATTGCTCGTACCAAGTAAGTTTTCTAAGTGTCCAGTGCCATTTAGAAAGTCATCACAGAAAGTCAATAACTGTAAATGAATAAATACTATAACTGCTCATGGACAGCATAAAAAGAACAATCACTTTGTGGTTGTATATCACAATTTCGTTGCTCGAAAAAGACCCATGAGTAGACAGTTTTGTTAAGCTGCTATTGCTCACTCCCCAGACCATGGTCCAATTTCACAGAGCTGCTTGAAGAGAAAATATTGCACAGGTGCTTAGCAGAAATAAGCAGCTCCATAGTGCAAATGGAATTGTATTTTTGGCTCTGGTAACCCTATTCTGGTAAGCATAATGTTGTTGAAATGCTCAAGCTACTTGTTGTGCTTAAAGACAGTGGACACTATTGGTAATTGTCAAAGACCAGTCTTCTCACTTGGTGTAACTCATTATATAGTGTAAAATAACAAACCTGTTGAAATTTGAGCTCAATCGGTCGTTGAAGTTGAGAGATAATAACGATAGGAAAAAACACCCTTGTCACACGGAGTTGTGTGCTTTCAGATGCTTGATTTCGAGACCTCAAGTTCAAAATCTGAGGTCTCGAAATCAAATTCGTGGAAAAATATTTTTTTCTCGAAAACTACTCCACTTCAGAGGGAGCCGTTTCTCATAATGTTTTATGCCACCAACCTCTCCCCATTACTCGTGACCAAGTAAGGTTTTATGTTAATATAATTATTTTGTGTAATTACCAATAGTGCCCATTGCCTTTAAGCAGCTCCATGAAATTGGACCCTGCGTTTGAATACAATAGGACAGTCCTGCAGTCACATAATCTAGGCTCAATTAATATGCTTACCGTTCTCTGCAAGCAAAATGAGCCAAAAACCAGTCACAAATGGTGTTGGATTGTAATTTGGCTGGTTACCTTTTTTCCTGGTTAGCATCAGTTTGGTTTGCTTAGCTAAGTGCTTAGTAACTTAAGCAGCTCTTTGAAATTTGGGAAATAAAAGGCAGCCGGGAAGTTCCGAATGTTGTTATTAGTAAAGTCTTGTACCCCGCCCCCCCCCACCCCCCAGTTTGTCTGTTTTTACAGGTCGTTCAATTTGCTATGGCAAACACATTTGAGGGAGTGTGAACACAATATTCTGTTAATAACCTAATCATAAATAAGAGTATGATAATTAAGAACGTACGTAATACACCAGATGATGGACTGCACGTTTATGACAGAAGAAAAAGAAATGCAGTTTTCTTATGACATATTATTTCCATGTGACGTGTGTAAACGAGAAATAACCAAAGAAACTTTGTTTACAAAAAAGCACTAATGCTCGTTGCGAAGGACACACAAATGCCAATTATAATTCCACCATGGTGTTAAGTTACGGGAGATGATGACCTGGTCGTAATGGAAGGTTCCAGTTGGTTTAAGGGTAAATTAATTAGCTTTTAAAGTGGCTCCAGTTTGAACAAACAAGAAGATTACACCGCAACTTATTTCTACAAGTGTGGGGATATTTCTAAAGGGCGGGCACGTGATCTATTATGCAAATTAGGTGTGCACTGTTGACCAAGCGCCGTATTGTAATGTTTTATAACACCTGCATAAATTAGGTTCTAGTCAAGTTAAAATTACTAGAACAGTTCTGCCATTCCAGAAGATCGTCTTGATTTCTGCTGTAGAGCTGGATGTCTGAGATATTAATGTTGGAAACTTCGCAGAGAGGTTCTGAGCCCAGTTCATCCAGTCGGTCCTTGGTGCAGACGCATGGGGTATGTACGGGGACCATCCAGCGGTATCGTGTCAGAGAGTCCGCGGTGGTCAGCATGCCTATACTACAGACCATTGCTGGGTGGGACAATAATAAAGTGAGAGAATGGAATTAATGTAAGTAGGATTTGAAACTTTGCATGGTGGAAATACGATATGGAAAGGTTTGCGGTAACGTCATGTAATGACTATTAATTAATGAAATTAATGAAACAGTGTAGCAAACTGCTTATCAACTGGTTTGTAATCTCATGTGAGGTTTGCGGTGTAGCACCTGATTATACTCACAACGTGCAAAGTTTCAAATCCTTCTTAAAGGCAGTGGACACTATTGGTAATTGTCAAAGACTAGTCTTCACAGTTGGTGTATCTCAACTTCTAAACTTGAGGTCTCGAAATCAAATTCGTGGAAAATTACTTCTTTCTCGAAAACTATGGCACTTCAGAGGGAGCCATTTCTCACAATATGTTTTATACCATCAACCTCTCCCTATTTACTCGTCACCAAGAAAGGTTTTACGCTAATAGTTATTTTGAGTAATTAACAATAGTGTCCACTGCCTTTAATAAATTAAAGAAATACAACATTGCTATAATGGCTTCACATTTCGACCCATCAGAGTCTTATCAAAGGCAAAAAGCCTGGTTCGAATGTGACGCCATTATTACACTTAAACGTCACTCAAGGGTGAGCGTGATATTATTTATTAGAAATTACGACTGGGTCGAGCATCGGGGAACGGCTCACCTCGTTGTTTATTTGGGTCGATAAACAACCCATTTTGCTAGACCACATCGCAATAATGTACTTAAAACAAAGGATCAAGGATTACATGAAAATCTTACCTTTGTTTTGTTGTGGTTGTGCATAGAGAAGTACTACGGCTAGAATTATAACACTTGTATTCATAATGAACTTTAGAATATTATTGTGTTGTCTGAGGCTGGACTATGTCGATGCCGATACTGACTGTATTGCTATTATTATGATTGTACTGAGGCAACTGAGTGATCGTTCCATTATAGGCTATGTTTTGTTGCAGGTCGATGACTGTTGACTTAATGTAAACACAAGATGCCTTTCAGTCCCGTACCCTTGATCGATATTTTGGCAATGATGAATTTTTAATGGCAGCATTCCCAATATGAAATCTAAAGAAAAGATTCATCCCCCATAATATAATATGTAGGCCTAAACACAAGCCTGATACTTCACGGATGCTTCGAAGGCGATTGCCTCGATGCCCACTGGTCATTGCCTTGGTGCTCAAATAGAAATTTACATTTTCCTCATAGGGTGCCCTTTGCTAATGAGATAATGACTGGATGTCTTTGCCCTTTCAAAAACGAAGCATACAGGCCTGTAAACAGACAGCGATTAATAGAACAAAATAAAAAAGAGAAACATTTATAAACGTTCTTCTTTCTTAGATTTGGACAGGGAATTTATAGAAAGCCTATAATATTCTCACAGTTTGAAGACACTGACCAAAATGCAAGCCTATTAATAGACTGTGCAACATACCATAATGAACTTTGGACCAATCATAACGCACATAAAAGCTTACGTCATACCCACTCATCCAATGAAACCGCACCGTTAGATAAATATGACGGGTGCCCGTCTGCATTCTAACGGGTGTACATAGGAGAAACAGTTTACCAGTGCTGTGTATTCTTGAGCACGGGAGAGGGCGCACGTCATCGCCACAATTTACAAGATGTCTGCTTTGAACGATGTTGTCTGCTCCGCAACTGAAGATGGATTTCCAGCAATTTTAGCGGAGAATTTGAGCAAGACATGTAAGTAAATTGTAAAACTTTTGAGAAAAGCAGAAAGGATTCAATAACAGAGTGAAATGAAGTGAGAAGTGTCACGAGAAAACAGAAATATTGTACTTTTAAATTCGAGCAAACACCTTTTTTATAAAAAAGTGGATATCTCGTTGAGTCGTATTGGGCTAATGCAGTGCCTGTGTGAGTGTATAATTTCTAATATTAATACTTAACATTCTCGGTCGTTCTTTCTTTGGCCCTGCACTAAATATTTCTCATTGTAACTTGTACACAACCTTGTTGAGCACCCTTGTGTTTAAAATTCCCGTATGGAGACCTTTTTATGCTTTTTTGTTTGTTTTACTTTTATTAGTCATGTTAGTTAGTAAAAATAGTAAGTAGTCCTTCACTTATTTTATATTTGTTATAATATTTGTATAAGCACACGGACCTTTGTAACGTACGTAGAGTAGAGTGTGCATTGTGCACGGCGATCTTATCACGAAACTTTACGCAACTGCGTAAGTCCACTTGCCCAACGTTTATGGCGCAACTTACGCCATAAACATTGCGCAAGTGGTGCGCCATAAACGTTGTGCAAGTGGACTTACGCAGTTGCGTAAAGTTCATGAAAATGGCCCCTGGAGTTTCATCTTTAAGACGGCAAGGCCAGTTTCATTTTGCAAAGTCAATGGTAAACTTTGGGGCACTAAGCAAGCTAAGGCCAAGACCAGGGGCAACATAGACCATATCAATAGCCTCTGTGTAATTCCAGACGTGTAAGGTGTAGATAGCACAATCAGTTGTAGACATTCTACTAGACCCACGGTCAACAAGTTCTCAATTTTTGAAAAAGTCAAAAGACGGCCGTTTTACAGAACATGATACATGCAATGAAAGTAGACTCACCATATGCCATGACATTGTTGTGTCATCAATCTTTTGCCTCTGTGCAAAGATTTGTGGACAAGTCGTTAATGGTCCAACGCGGTAAGATAGTCAGGTTGTCACTGCTCTCGCGCGAACTGCTGGTTCCCGACTTCCTATGGGGTGTAGAAGTCGGGCAGGGCGCAGTAGTCGTGCAACCAGCAGTTCGCGCGGAGAGCACCGTGCAACTTAACTATCGCACCGCGTGGGACCATAAACGACTTGTCCACAAGTCTAAGGCCTAGTCAGAAGGGAGGGGGTATTTTTGCATTATTGTAGATGCAACAGTATGGGTTAATTGTTTGGTTTTTGTCAGAGGCAGGTGCAAGTTTCATATTATAAGGAGCTTCAGGAGTCAAATGCCCATGCCACTAATCCGGATTTAAGCAATAAAATGATATCTCGCTAAGTTGATTTCTTTTATGGTTTAAAAGTCTACAAGCGGTGATAATGTATCTCACAGGAACTCATAATGACTAATTTATATGTACCTTACTTTTTATAGGAACAGAAGCAAAGACTGTTTTCCTAGATATACTTCACTACAAGCTCATTGAAGCCACCAGTGAAGCTGACCTCAAAGGACCAGCGCAGGTGTAAAAAAGATAGTTCTTATAACATTGGTGATTGGACCCAAGTTTCTGCTGGGGAGCAATCTCTCCACTCGACCGTTCACCTATATACCAGGACATCATGTGTGGTACCCTGAGGATATTCCAAATGACTACAACTCATATAGCAAGGTTGAGTGAGAGCTACTGGACCATTCATGCAAGAGTAAAGCAGATCTTAATAGGAACACTCTACTTAAATTTTCGACTTGTCACCCAAGCTCACATTGCAAATGTGATAACATCTTCAAAAGAGCCAAAACAATTCCTTGAAAATGACGACAGCTGAGGCACAAACATGAAGGTAAGCTACCTCTGTATTAGATGGACTGACAAGTATTTGTTGCAGTGAAACCGTAATGGCTCTAATGAGATTAAAATATTATGGCTTTAAACAACCAACCGGGATCCTTGAATACATATAACTCAAAAATTAAAACAGTCCAGTGAAACTTCTTTTGTATGAGAATACAATTGATTTATTTGATAAATAAATTAGCATAACTTAAACCATCTAGAGACGGAAACTTCAACCTCTCGGACCTAGTCTAACAGCTATTGCTGACCTAGCTTCACCACTATAACAATACTCTCCCATTCAAATTGGACTGTAGTCATGAGATCAGAAGTATCGCATAAGTCTCGCGAGAGTATAGTCGCATGAGAGCCATTACGCTATCACTGCGACAAACATTGTTGCCTTGTCCACAACTGTCCACAAGTCAGACTACGCCTGTGTATGTTTTGTAAAGGTTGACAGTATTGTATCCAGACCAATTAGTGGTGAGCTCTTGATCAAATTTAGTCCACAACACCGTGGCCACAGCTCTGACGGTTGATCAGTTCTTTTACAGAGGCAAGGGACTCTGTTACCTTGGTGCCCCTTTAATAGTTTCTCATAGTTTTTAAGATTTTTTGTTCAATGGAAGTGCTCTCTGCAAAAATGAAAATGATCTTGCACTCTCTAAGATGAAGTTAAAGCCAAGCTTATTAATGAACAGCCTACCTACATATTGATAACAATGTAAATTGAAAAAAGATGTTGTAAACTAACTACTCAAAATATGTCTGAGTAAATAAAATACAAACAACTATGGGAGAAATTGCAGTTCACTTTAGGTCATTGCAATTATATACTTAAAAGAAACGTAAGTTTTATTGTCCGATACATGAATAAAATTTTAGCAAAGGCCTTGTTATAAATATCAAAGCAAGTTTGTGGCTTATAATTTGTTGCCACCAAATTGTTGCCAACTCTCTTCCATCTGCTAGAGAGATAACTAAAATGGAGTTTAGCCAATTACAACCATTTATCAAGTTACAGGTAACCTGTGAGCCTTAATAGTGTACCAGCATCAAATTATGTTATTTTGACCTATGACTTTTAAGGAAAAGCTACTCTACAATATTAAGTTCACATTAGGCCAAATCCGCTATACATTTAGGAGGAAAATAGCACTAGCTTAAGACTGTTAAAAATATAAACATGGCAAATTTAAAAAAAATGAATAGTTGTTTTACAACATACAAAATTAATGAGATATTCACAGCTTAGTTGTATGGTGTTATTAATAGAAAATTTGGAGATTGCATGACCAACTCTGGAGCCACTTAAAGGTGACATTGAGTCATAATGATATGTGGTCCTGACAAGAATGAAAGGTCACCATTCTGAATCAACAAAATGTACAGACTGGAAATGTACATGTAAGCCTATGAGTTTATAGTTTAAATACCGTCAAAGGTTGAGTATGAATCTCTCTATGCTAAAACCAACTGATCATACATATTGAAATAAGAAAAAAAAGGCTTGAAATTTTCTTAAATGCCAAAATTATCACTGTTAATTTTTACATCAAGCAAAACAATTTGTAGAACAGGGTAAGCAAAGAAAATTAAGCATGTTAGATTGGCACGCCTACTCCTATACATCTATAGGTGAACTCGACTTTGCTGCTACTAATAACAACAACTTGAAATAGCGTGATTTGAGTTTTTATAGAACTAAGACTTGAGTAAACTTATTATAAGTCGATAATTTTTACAACACTTTTAGAGGTAAACACACGGCCACATATGTCATACGGCGAACTGTGTGGAAAGTCTTTTGTAATAGCGCCCTCTCTTGAATCAACTTCCTTCAGCTCACGTTAATTTCACACACACTTAAAGACTGGGAACAAAAACCACTGACACCGGATCGCTCAGGATAAATGCGTTCTACTCAATGTTTCCGAAGTAGCAACATATGTTAACATAAACGATATATCTGAAATCACTTGATCTGAACAAGGCTTTATAATTAGATAATTTAAACCGAATCGTCTTAATTCAACAATCTCCCTTGCTTTACATTTCGTCCTTGCACAGAGTTCTGAATTTGTTTGTTTGTTTGATTTCCATTTATACAACAACAAAAGTACAGGAATATTGATCAAAAGTAAATAAATAAAGTTTAAACACTAAATAAGTACACATGGGGGTTGCAACCAGAGGAGGTACCTTCCTGTATATGAGCACCCAGACTGCTGCACTGGTGTAACAAATGACTAGTATATATAGCAACCCACAGTAACAATCCACTGCCTATATGACCTACTTCTTGCATCCCCCCCACTAAGTACTGCATACAAATTGTAGCTAAACAACATCAATGATCACCGTGCTTAATTATTCGTGTTCATTATTGCGCACATGATTAACTTTGAAATAGCCACAAATTGTAGAAATGCACCATTCAAATAAATATTCCATGGGATTCTGTGCTTTGCCCGGGCAAACTCACTTTTCGACATGGTACATGCGTAAGTAAAGAGTGACCAAATGAAATGGCAAGTTCAAATCTAAACTTTTTTTAATACGAATCGTCTGTGGGAAATATACCTTAAATATTGTTGTCTATAGGAATCATAGGATTATATCTTGCACTGCACAGGGGTCGAAATTGCCACTAGCCCGCTAGCCCGGGACTACCAGATTTACAGCCGGGCTACTGATTTTTCCAGTTTGATAGCCCGACGGGCTAGTGGAAAAACAATCATCATTACAAACAACAAAGAACTGTTCTATGGTGTATTATAAAGTTTAAGCCGTGACTCGAGACATAATGTGTCTTTCGGGCTACCAAAATCTCATCAGGGCTACTAAAAATTATTGGTTACTAGCCCTGCTGACTACCATGAAAATACACTTAATTTCGACCCCTGACTGCATGAAATGTAGATACGCAGAGACCAATGACAATTATAACGTACATGTGAATGGAATGTTCCTTTCTAGTGGTTCATTAAACTCTACAGGATTGACCCGGACTCCGAGTCCATGGGGGCCTGACCCCTTTTTTGGGTCAGACTGACTTTCACAAAGTGTCACAATTGGGATGTTGACTTTGGATTCTGCGTCAGTTTGACCCATGTCTGGGTCATTTTGACACAGATTCCGGTTCAAACTGACCTAGAAAAGGGTCTGGGTCCACGGAACCCGGATCCGGGTCAGTTCTGACCCCTGAGTTTTTAAGTGTTAAAGCTTGAAGAGCGTGCTGACTAATAATGTTGCCACCAAGAAATTAATTAGTTGCTCTCCTTTTTAGCCAAAGAGTATATATAGTTTTTCATATCCTTGACATCAGATTTTTCTTAATCCCATTCAAGACCTTGATTTGTGTGTGTAACCCTTTGTATTGAGTTTCGTTTGTGTGTCTCTTTTGGGAGAGAGGTCCAAAGTGTAACACTTTTAATGCAATACTTCTGTATAAATACTGTTTTGATGGGTAACAGTTTTTATATTATACCATCGTGTATGTTTATTACAATAAAGGGACTTATTATTGGTGATGGGTGTTATTCCCACAATGAACATTTTATTTTAGCTCGTCAAATAACGTTTTAGAGTTGCAAACGTCACCTAATAAAAAAACACAAACTCTAAGCTCGGGACTGAAGTACGTGCCACTTGCACAGGGCCTGTGGAACATGTTTGAAAAACTACATACGTAGTACATGCCACAGTCAGTGGTATCTGCATAATTCCCGTCACTCTTACCATCACACGTGAAGGAAATTGCGGTGGTCTTGGCGCCGGTTGCAGATGACGCGTCCGTGGGTTCCACGGGAGCTGATGTTGTGCTTACTGTCTCTGTTAATGGTGATGTTAATTGTGGTTTCACATTGAGAGCATCCTGATTATCTGAAATTTCATGACAAATATCGTTATGTCAAACAAATTGAGCGTAACCAGTCATCCACCTTTAAAGTACGCACAAACGAGTAGCATAAGATTGTTAGCAAATGATATCTGGGGCTTAACAAAATGGCTGGTAATGAGTATGATGGGCCCACTGATGGTCTTCAACCGTTTTGTAGCCTTTGTTTTATAAGCAATTTGTCAGACTATAGGCATAATAATACTTTATAAATGCATGGGTTTACCTGGGCATTGCAGCCACTTGTGAATCTCTACCGGCGAGTTGCTGATCAGAAAGGTATCAAAGTAGATGACTTTGAAGTGGCGGTTGGGTGTACGGTTGGTAATACCACCCGGTCGAACCTCGGTGCACTTGCAGGGGTCCTCAACCGGGATGACCCACCGGTAGGGTTTATGGGGTACGTCTAAATCAGGTTCTTGTCCCATCCAACATACCATCCCTTCAAACAAAAATTGTATGATACTGTCATCATGTGCTGGCCGAGCGGGTTTCGTGCGTGTTATTTGGTGGGATTTTGTCATGTAGTGCTAACCTACTCTGAGGGGTACCACTGTTGAGTTGAACGTATAATCATCGCGACCCTCCTAATTCACCTAAATAATTTTCACCAAATTAACTGAGCCAGGTGTTAAAATGAATGGATTTTTGTTGAAATATGGATTGTGCATAATATGACGTAATTAACCACCATATTGATCTAAAACAATGGAAAGGGCGCGCGTGTACGCGCTACGCACGACTTTTAAGCGGACACGTTTCATCAAAGATGGCGCAGCCAATATACAAGGGGTTTAAAATGGCCGGAAAACCTGCAGTAAAACCAGGCAGCTATTGGTTACTCTGGTACAACAGTATGTGGATCAGTAACTTTCTTCAAAAAATGTTTACAAACAAATCGAACATTGAACGATAGTCGTCGATTAAATTAATACTTCTAGTTGCTTATATTATAGCGGGAAGAGTGAATACATGAGCAATGCTTATAAATCAAAATTATGTATTGTATTGTATTGTATTGTATTGTATTGTATTGTATTGTATTGTATTGTATTGTATTGTATTGTATTATGTTTTATTCCAAACAAAAACATACCCCATATCCCTGGGGAGGGTAACAATATTATGAAAACAAAATACAGTTAATGAATAAGACGTACGGAAAGGAATTTAAATTAGAACAAAAACAAATAATCACACAGTTTGATTTCTTTTAAAACAGTAAATAAAAAGACCGTACTTGGCAACGCAAATAATACTAGCTTCGTCGGGAGTGTCCATCAAAAACTTAAACTTGTCTTCCCTGCCAAGAGTTTCAAAGCCTTTGTATAATGATCAATGATATAATCCAACATAATATTCCTAAGGTCGTTGTATAATTGGCAATCTAGCAGAACATGGATTTCTGTTTCAACATCAAGGTGACAATGCGGGCGAATTCTTTGGCTTGACTCTAACCCAATATACCTTCCAATTTCAATAAGTAGCTTGTGTGAAGAGCATCTGAAACGGGCCAAAGAATGGCGATAAGATTAAACGATACAGAGGCTACTTTCGATCGGAATAATATTAATGTTAAAGAATTATATATACAACCCATGCGTATCAATTAACACTGAGCCCAAATTTGACAAGAAGAAACAATTCAAACATTACAAAAATTCTACCTTGCGTCTTGCTCGCAATCCATAAAAGGAACACCAATCTAGCAGCGTGCAGAGAAATCTCCATGTCACATAATATAGTTTTCTCAGGAGATGTGATGCGACGTTCGAACAGTCTCTGAGAAGTCGCTCTTGTCGTCTCCAAAGCCTAACACATTCTGCACAAAAAATATGTAGCCTGGTCTTCTTTATAAAAACCACTCAACCAAGCGTTCAATAAATTAAGGCACCATTAAAAATAGATCACACGAGACATGCCGGTGTGGCGGTTTAAACTTTCCGCTGTGTTCAGTTTTCCGAATGACCAAATACGGTAGCATTACGTCATGTGATGCCTGCGCACAGCAAGCGAAAGTAGTCCATTTTTAGTGCCGTATTGAGTCATCCGTTACCCTCCGGTAGCTGTCATGGCGGCGTGCACGAGTCGAGTACAACTAGCGGCAAACGCGTGGATCGTATGAGTTGTTTTTTATGTAAGCAGAGTGTGACCTGCATAAAGTTGTACCCATGAATACATGTAAAGATGGGGCAATAGATTATGTGACTATACACAGAAAAGAATCGTAATAATAAACAATTTGGGGTCACTGCTGAGAGAACTACTCTCGCGGCGGTATCTGACAGGTCACCCGGAAAACTGAACACGCCGGAAAGCTAAAACCGTTCGAACAACGTGATGATATGTCCGACTACGTCACCCGGAAAACTGAACACGGCGGAAGACTGAAACTGCCACACCGGCAGAGTGCAGAGCGCTTTACACATCAGTGTAAGTAATAGCAAATAGTCACTTATTGAAAATGCTGGATATAAAATAATACAGAAATCATATTTTGTGCGTATATGGCACCTTCCCGTTGACCCTGGTTTATTTTTTACTTTGTATGTATTTAAAAAATAAAATAATAATAAGTGTTGGATTTACAATGCACTCTCGTACGGACCAGCCTTTAAAACTCAAGTCGAAGTTTACATCAGAAGAAGTAAAAATAAACCTTAAAATAAACACACAATATTACAGAAAATACATCAAAATAGCAATTTAAGTTGTAAAAATCCTTGAATATAATTATAACTGTTTTCAAACAATGAATTTTTGAATCCCGAGATCAATGCTATTTGTTCACTAATTTCTCAGAAACTATTATAGCATAAATATTTTAAAGTGAGTTTCCGTCCGTGGCCATCAGTGAAGTTTTCTATAATCATGCGTGAGTGATATTTTATTGACTTCTGTTTTCCTCATGACAAAACCAAACATTCGGTTCCCGTGCAATGTATTTTCTCTTCGTTAAAATCTGCTATTTTTCGAAGGGATTATACTGTATTATCACTGTTACTCGTAGGCAAAAGCTATTAGAAACTTAAATTTTCCGCAGATTAAACTGCCCTGCATGGCAACATTAATTGTTTTTTCTTATTACACAGTCACAAATTAATTGCAGAGTTCTTGGTGTGTTATAAAACGAGTGGCGATTTAAGTTGGCACTGCACAAACACATGTATTATAAACATTATAACCAGCAAAATGATAATAACGTGTTCATGTCTCCAGTTTACACCTTCAGTGTATAACACAATTCCTACAACCTGAATATTAGTAACTCTTTCTCATTATTTGTCAATCTACCGCTCAATTACTTTACACAAGGCCAGGAGCTGTGGCAATATCATTAGGAGGACATATTTCTCTGGAGGCAAGGGTGGCACTAATGTACTGCCCCTGAGCTTAGTTGTGGCGACCCATCCTTAGCATTTCCTGAGTTTTGTCCTCGGGCATTATAAGAACTGTTAGCCTTCTTGTAATCATTTACACGCTTATTAGCTGTCCCGAACCACTGTCGGAACAGCTTATGTTTTCGGCGCAGTAATCCAAGCCATAGGCAGAATCTTATAGTGAGACATTTTTTTCCCCTTTAGGATTCCCTATTCACAGGCAAATTTGTCTCCACTAAAAAAGTTTTAAAAATTTAAATTTGTTTATTATTGTCTCAAAGACACTAAAGGAGGTAACTTTCGGGTTACCACCTTTTTTACGTGTTGATTTGCGACTTACGTGTTGATTTGCGACGTTGTTTTTCTTTGGTCACTGAGTAGATGGCACACTTTAACTATAAGGGGGATGCTGACTCGGAAGGACTGGGCCAGTCTAAAAATCTGGATCGAAACGTACATAATTGCACTGGGAAAAAAACTTTCATAACAATATACCCTTAACTGAAAAAGAAAATAAATTGTTCTTCATATGCGGGTACACTGAAGTAAGTTGAACGTTGCATAAAAGTAACCAATTGCAAAGATAACATTCCATTTAATAATGATGACATTAACTATTTTATTAACTATTTTATAGTACAGTAACACAACACTGGCTTGACGTTGTGGCTCTCCCGCGCACTACTCTCCTCCTTATTTTCAGAACTCTCTGTTTTTCTGCAGAAAGCTCCATGAAATAAACAAATCGTTTCCTTGTTTATGTTAACAGTTTGGAAAACTCCCTGATTTAGCCCTATAATATCCTTCAATTCAATGCACATTTATTTTTCACTTAGACAATGACATAATTATGAGGAGATGGATGCCAACAAACTCAACAATAAAATGTACAGAAATTTCAAAGATATGAAGTGTGATTAACATGCTAGCCAGAACATGCAGGGAAATGTGCTTTGTACACTTCCCGTGACATGACAAGGACTTGGACACGACAAGGACAACAATAACAATGACAATGAGACTATTTATAGTCAATTTAAATAACAAAAAACAACAGTCTTTGTACAGTACTAGACCAACAAATGCATATCCAAGAGGTGTTGTTTCAGTTTTGCTATTAGAATGACCTATAAAATGAACGAGACTTTTTAGTATCCGGGTTGAGGTTATCCCAGAATAGGGTACCAAGATACAATGTTATACAATGTTTTTGAATCCCTGATATTGATGGAAATGATTGCAGTTTTGTATTAAGTGCTCGCTTCTCTACAACAGTCGCCTCCCTCCTGGTGGCCCCCAAATAGTTTTCTGAGTCGTGGATAACACCCGGCCTGCATAGTTGTTGGGTTCCTCAATGACTTCCAAGGCATCTATATAAGGTGGAATTAATCAACAATATTTCAATAAAGACCTTGGAATACTGTGTGGCAGCAGACTAACCAGGTAATTTTCCATTTCGTAGTTTTGAACATGCGCATCTATTAGCGATAACAACTGCCACCTAGCGTTCCAAATATCCCCAATTAATTTCGAGCTTCAAACATTATTGCAGAAGCAATGTGTGAGAGGTGTTGGTTATGTTTTTTTACCTGATGGACATTGCAGCAATTTTCGAATCTCTAACGGCGAGTTGCTGAACATGTTAAAGTAGATGACTTTGAAGTGGTGGCTTGGTGTGTAGTTAGTCACACCACCCGGTCGAACCTCGGTGCACTTGCAGGGATCCTCAACTGGGATGACCCATTTGTATCGATGGGGTGCGTTCGGATCTACTTCCTGTCCCATCCAACACACCATCCCTTCAAAACAGAACAATTATGTAAGTGAGATGATTGTAAACGTATGGAAGTGCTGAGATTTCCATTGCGTTGGGCTTGATGTCATTCTGCTTTCACCAAAATTATATTATTGGTTCGACTACTGCATGACTGTGCATAATGATTGTAAAGACACCAACCAATCAGCACCTCATATAAAATATTTTCGTTTGCAAGATCTGTCGTGAATTTGTAAAATTGTGGCGAGTTTATAAGAAGTTTTTGTTTTCAATCTCCTTATAAGTGTAGAATTTGCAGAAGATAACACATGTATAATTTTGACCAAACTGTATATGTACAACGGATTGCCCCCTGCCATGGTTCTGCTTTC
Organism: Asterias amurensis; assembly: GCF_032118995.1. Classification (NCBI taxonomy): domain Eukaryota; kingdom Metazoa; phylum Echinodermata; class Asteroidea; order Forcipulatida; family Asteriidae; genus Asterias; species Asterias amurensis. Next base: position 12,867,575 of record NC_092658.1, on the reverse strand, counting down.
AGATTTTAAATCTTACCTTGACAAATGTGCGTAAGAAGAGAGATGGAGATTAAAAACCAAGCGGCTTGCAGAAACGCTGCCATTTTTCTTCCAGCAAAATTGTGTTTGTGTGACTACAGTCCTTTGGTATTTGCAACTATTCGACGCCTTTCGTGTTAATTGTATTGGATACCTTGCCTATCGATTGGTAAATTGAGAATGAATATATATGACTATTATTGGAAGTTTGGCCACATCTTGTAAAACAATGTTGTCTATAAGTTAACTTCAGATTTCTGCGGGAGTTTCAACTTTTCCACCATAGGTAAACACTATTTTGAATGATCACGGTTTCTGTTGGCAAGTGGCCTTAATAGGATTGAGAATGAGGATACCTAATCTGCCATAAGACTACCACCCTCTATTTGGATAAAGTGCAGAGGTCCGAGATTTGTGCGGTCGTCAGGAAACGGATCTAGGTGAAAGGTGGAGATGGACTTGGGTTGACGTAGGCTAGAGGCTCGAAGTGTGACGTCAGATGTTCAGGCTACCCTGAATGTTCCCGAACGTTCAACATAACACGAAAATTACAATACACTGCTGTCTTGTGATACATTTGGTAACCATTTACTTATAAAATACGATATAAAGGAACGATGCAATTTCTTTTTGCTTCCCATTTCCTTTCTCGTTCCTTTGTTCTTTCATTTCTGCTTGGATATACGTCGAGGTCACAACGAGTGAGAGCGCTGCTGTGGCGTCAATGCAAATGGGTCTTTGTGCACTAATTGTGCACAGCGCATTGGCAGACACACGGGGATTTCCGGCTTTTAAGTGTGACTTAAGCACTGGATTCTCACATCACCGTCTGTCAAAAACGTCGGCCATACCCCCCACCCCCCCCCAAAAAAAAAAAAATATATATATAAAAAATAAATGAATAATAAATAAATTAAAAATAATCAAAGCTTAAAGGCCTAACAACGCATCTTTATCATTAAAAATTAAGTTTTCTCGAAATCTTGCATGGGTGATATTGATTGAATGCTGTTTTCCTCATTGCAAAACCAAACCTTCGTTGGAAATCTAATTTCTCTGGAGGATGATACTGTAATTTTCCTGTTACTCAAAGGCAAAAGCTACAAGGAAACCCGGTAACATAAATTTGTATCCTTTAGCCACCCATAACTACAGAAACCTTGGTGGTGAGTTCAACGAGGTAGAATCAGAAATGAGTATATTGTAATCATGACTCTTCCTCTGTGCTGTACACTATTAAGGCCGCCATGGCTTTTAGATATAATTGGCACTAATATTTTTTGGAACCTGTATTATAATCAAAATAACGTGTTGGTAGCATCTGTTTTCCCCATCAGTGTTTAGTAGCACCATATGACCGCCCGAATACCACACCTCTTCTTCTATTATGACAATGGTCGCTTACTCAATATTTGCAAATGTACTCGTACTCAAGGCTATACGGTTTGTCAGTAATATACCAGACGAAAATATTTCTCTTGAGGATGGTACTTGTATCCCTGAATTTGTTTTAACAACAACGAACTGTGTGCAAACTTCTTCTGATAGCGCCCCTAGTTTGAAACAACCTCCTTTAGTCCACGTTATTTTCCCATATGGGGGACGGAATCGCCTCCGGACAGATTTCTTAGTCCATTAACAAAATGACAATCTCAGCAGAATAAAAGTATGATCTCATCAAGTGAAACTAAACGAGCCTTCTTCAACATTCACGTTCATGCATTTATTCTAAGTTGAACTTTAAAAATCAAAATAGGGTGATCTACAATCTAAATTACGAAAGATAATATTTTGGTCGTACATTATGAATTTCTTTTTAAGAAAGTGGAATCGCCACACACAAAAGTACGCAAGGGTTGAAGTTTTTTTCATAACCATATCACTATACGCAGTAAGTAACAAATTATTTGGAAGCTACTAAAGTATAATTAGCACTGCGTAGTGTACAATATTCTATGAAAGTAGAAAACTGTTATCATTACAGAAAACTGTACTATCGATTTTACTGTCATTTAAAAAATAGTTGTCTGTATCAAAAATTATTAGCACTACACAGTATAATATAGAAAAGGAGAATGTAGTTAAAAATTAAAGAAACCTACCATTAATATGATATAAAAAATGAGTTATCGGTAGCTATTACATGAATAAGAAAAATATCTAAAATGTTATAATTTTATGCCCTTTAGACTTCAATTATTGCAATTTTCTTTTGGTAATTGTCAAAATCATGTATTCTCACTTGGTGTATCCCAGAATATGCATCAAATAACAAGCCTGTGAAACTTTGGGCTCAATTGGTCTTCGAATTTGATAATGAAATAACAGGCACCTTGTTGTATTGTTTTTGTGTGCTTTCAGATGAATAAAAAAAGGCCTATAGCTGAAGTATTTTATTTTTGAGTGAGAAATTACTTCTTTCTCGAAAACTACGTTACTTAGGGGGAGCCGTTTCCCACAATATTGTATACTATCAACAGCTCTCCATGGCTCGTTACCATCTAAGTTTTTAATGCAATTATTTTGATTAATTAACAATAGTGTCCAGTGCCTTTTACTTCTTCGTGTATCTTAATTGCAGTCATACACTCTCAATTACTGGGATCGATCACCACAGTTGACATTATATGGCCAATCACAAACACTGAGGTTGTCATTCCAGTAGAGTCCGTTCGGACATAACGTGGAGTAGGTAAGCTTGCCTGAGCATTGGTAGAATCTGGTGCAATCTTCCGGGTCCGTGTATATACCATCCGCGCGATCGTCGCAGAACAGCGGGAGGTTCGGCGCGTTGCACGGCACCAAATTGGGGAAGTTGCAGGTACTGCTCTGCGGGTCGTAGTAGAGATTACTGGGGCACGGTAAGCGGGTATAGACACCATTGTTGCAGATGTAGTACATACTGCAATGTTCGGGATCTGGGTGATAACCATTCGTCTTGCCCTGACATCCAAAATCGGTGGTGGCTGGTTTGCTGGTGTATTGAGGTGTGTTTGTGACCGGCGCATTGGTGGCCGGTGAATTGGTGGCCGGAGAATTGGTGGCCGGTGAATTGGTGGCCGGCGAATTGGTGGCCGGCGAAATGGTGGCCGGTGAATTGGTAGCCGGTGAATTGGTGGCCATTGAATTGGTAGCCGGTGAATTGGTGGCCGTTGAATTGGTGGCCGGTGAATTGGTAGCCGGTGAATTGGTGGCCGTTGAATTGGTGGCCGGTTGATCAGTCACTGCTGCACTCGGTGTTGGTTCGTCGGTGCTTTCGGGACCATCTCCTGCATCAATATAGAGGATGCTCATTATTACAAACAAGACAAACAGAAATATGTCAAAAATATTTGTAGAGATTAGATTGTGTGACATGAAAATATCTCTAAATTTGATAGTAATTTCCTCTTGGTGAGGATGTTAAGTTCTCTGACTGTTAACAACATGTTGTGAGGGGTTTGTCACACCATGGGTCAGATTTACCCAGGGTGGACCTTACAGTGAAGTTGGTTTTGCAGAGGAAGAAATAACACACAGACAGAAACCACGTAGGCCTAACTTCAAATTGTGCGGTAACATATAAATATCCTTTAATTCCCAAAATCAATAAATATACACTCCTACTACTTGGTTTGCCCCAATAAAATCCTTACATAAATACACATAGATTACCACCACCAAAGTTCGTGATCTTCAGACTTTCTACCAGGGCACTTAATGGTAAAGCGCATTGACACGGTTATTGTGAAATGCGATAAATAATAATTTGTTGGGACAAAGTATCTCATGCCTGATTTTGACCGTCGATTTCGCTGGATATATTGAAATTCTTTGTAAACAAAACCATGTCTCGTTTTGTCTTTATACCGCAAATAAAAAGAACAATGGTTCATTTCTAACCTCTGGAACAATAATTGCTCCTTGCGCAAGTCTCACAGTGGTATCTCTATGTCAATATTGCAGTTCACGCTTGTGAAAAAATTGTTTAAAAAAAGTTGAATTACCTTCGAGACCGAGGGCGCTATTGATGGCTTTCATTAATGGCCACCTCTCGCCGCAAATTCCATTGAAATCATCCATGTCAATAGCCCAGACCATTGCACCTCCAAGTTTCTTTTCCTTCAGATAATCCACCTTGAGAAATACACAAAAAAGAACATTATACAAACTCCTTGCTGTGCTTAAGGGCCTTGTTACATACACGAGGGGCAACTTGCTGGGTTACCAACGGTCCAAAGCATGTTTCAAGACCTTAAGTATCACATGACTCATTTTTCAAACATAGTCTAATGATCAAAGAAAAAAAAAAGTGAAAGTTGAAGTGGCTTTCCTAAAAGAAAGAAAAGCTTAACCAGGTGCTCACCTTAATCCGGAGACTTGCTTCATCGTCATAGCCAACCCATTGATTTTCGTAGTAAGCATATGGCACCAGACGCTCATTGTCCCACACTGAAGTCAGTCTGCCGTCGTTTAGTTGTGTGCAGATCTAAGAAGGGGAAAATTACTACAAAGTTTTAGTTCAATAAAGCTGTACACAAAAATAGTCTCGATATTATTCCATGATAATGGGGGAATTTTAGTAAAACCATTGTTCTTGGTAATGTGCGCACGCTCAGAACTACGTAAACCTGGTAAATCTGCTGCCACCTAGCGTTCCAAAGTGTCACATTATAAAGTAGAAACCTGTTCACACCACTGCTTATACTAGCTGAAATGAGCTTAGCTGCTTGGGAAACCTCTGACTGATCTTTTAGATCCGTAGGTTTTAGGTAAATTATCTGCATTATCACAAAAACCTGTAATTCTGGTAATGTAAACAATTACAATACTATTACCTCGTAATACGATAGAAATCCCGTCTCTGCCGTGATAGGGCCTGGCATACCTCCGCCCCTTGCTGGGGCACCGATGCCTGTGTCTGGCCCGCTGAGTGTAAAGGAGCGACCGTACAGACCCATACCCAGTACAAGCTTAGACGGAGGCGTACCTCCACTCAGCCAACTATTGACGGCATTGGACTGAAAGACAAGTTTTGATACAAATTTGTTATAAGGTAGCAACAAGCTATGATGTCGGTACAGGAAAACTACGATGATCATGTACATGGTGCAAGCTATGTTAAAAATGAGTGTGGATCGCCTGTCCAGCTAATAAGGCAACATGGTCGAACAAACACTTATAGCAGGAATTAATTTTCATCATTAGAGAGTGAAAGTCTACCATAAGCAGAGAATACTGCTTAAAAATTGTATGCTATTTAAGCAAACATAAGCAGGAAACAAGTCACAGATTGCATTTTTAGATATGAATTTTGGCTGAATATGACCATCTACAGGTGAGCATATGCGCTTAGCTACTTTTTGAGCTGAAGCAGCTCTATGCAATTGGGCCCTGGATACACCGGACCCAGTTTCATAGAGCCAACACAAATAGCGGTAGCGTTTTCCTGCTAAGCAAAACGAGAGTAGGATACCAATCACAAATGGCACATGAGTAATTTGATGAGTAATTTGATTCTTTTTTTTATAGATTTTTTTTAGTACGGACAGAAGCAGAATTATTGTGTGTGGCTTGAAGGGACTTTTGTGTGCTTATCAGCTCTGTGAAATTTGACAAATTGTCAACACTATTGGAATCACTTACCACTGTGAGAAAAGCGTTGTCACCAACATCTGTTGAACCAGGATAGAGGGCGGTATGGTGCCCTGTGACAGGCTCCGACTGACCGTGAAGATCGTACGATAGAAGGTTTATAAAATCTAGAGCACTGGACAGACGAAAATACATCATTTATTGTAATGGAGGAAAATACATCAGTTTGCGGCCTGTAAATTTATCCAGTATTTTGGTTTCGGTAATAATTTTGTTTTGATTATTTTTTGTATAGGATGACACAAGGCGGACAAATAACATGACGAAGCACAAGCTCTTTGTCAATTCGGAGTCATGGAAGAGGTCAAAGGGGAACACGTCATTGCATGAAGGTCATTGCATGAAGGTAAGTTTATAATTTAATACCGATTTAGTCCAGTTTAGACTAGTCAAAATTATTGGATTGTTAAACGGATTTGTCTTCGTTGTATAATTCTCTTTGCGAGCTTCGTGAAGGGAGTACTGTATTTTGTACTGAAGACTGGATAAGTTTAGTAGCGACCTGTTGAATTATGGTGCGTGTCCGAGACTTGAGCACAATAAATGCCAACCCCAAACACTGTTTTTTTCAAAAAGGCAAGTCCGAGAAGAGGAAGAAACTACAGTCAAAACTCTCACCTGGCAATTTTCTTGATTTCGTAGCCGTTTTTAATCGTTTCTGATCCGGCTGAAACTGCTGACGTCAATAGGAGGCGCTCTTGTTCCGTTCTGTCAGCCTCCGCTGCAAACCCTTCGCTGAGCTCCTATGGTTCATATAAATACGAGACTTTTGAACGCTAGGTGGTAGCAGACTTACTAGGTAAATTGGTTTTGTGAATCTGAGCACATAACTGAGAAAAATTGGTTTCAGACTGCTGCTATACCTCGATTTACATCGAGTCAGCTTTCTGAAAAATTGTTTTGTTTTATAGCAGGCCACAAAACTATACTGTAGCATTTGCCAATCAAATGTAGCAGGTTTTTGTGAAACAAAATATTCAAAGATATGAGCACTTAATGATGCGATGATTTGGAGGACAGATGCACAATGTTTTATCTGTGGTTCTCGACAATATATTCGCTTAACACATTACTGAAAGAAACTAACCTGAACAAGCAAGGTGAACCGTTGTTTATCAATGGCGGGGCTCCCTCTGGAGCCAGGGAACTCCCAGTCCAAATCAAGCCCATCGAAACCCCTCTGGCGAAGATAGGAAATGGCGTCCCGCACAAACACCCCTCTCCTCGCAGCTGTCTCCACCATGTAAGAGAACTTGTCCACTCCGTGAGTCCAGCCTCCTACTGCAAGGAGCGTCTTCAACCTGGGGTTCTTGGTCTTCAGGTTGTTAAATGCTTCGTAGCTTCCTACACTCCATTCCGTTGACTCGTCATTCCACTCGTACGGCTCCAGGCGGTTGTTGTACGAGTCGCTGAGTTTAGCGAAGCTGAAGATCAAGTGGGTGCAGAGAAACGGGTCGATGTCCCCCGCGACGAACCTACCGTAGTCCGGTCGGTACTGTGCCCAGTTGGTGAAATAGCACACAACTTTGTACTCTTTGGCCTCGATTAGTTCATCTTAATAAAATAAAATAAATTGTATTATTCATAAAATGATAATTGATGTTTCTGATCAGCTGGCAGAGTGTGGGTTTGAGTCCCAGTCAAGACACTTGTGTCCTTAAGCAAGACACTTTACCCATTGCTTCGTCCTTCGGATGGGACGTGAAGCCGTTGGTCCCCTGTGTTGTGAAACGCACGTAAAAAACCCAGTGCCACTATCGAAGATAATGTGTTCCTGACTGGATTGTTTTTCATGAAGCGTAGAAAGTTAGAAAGTGATATTCATACGGATCTCCCGAAACTATATGACATTACACCAAGCAAGTATAGGTTTTCTCGGTCAATTTCGGCAAATGAGCAGTCAATTTCATTTTCATGCGTTCGAATTAAAGCTGTTTTGCCTCTCCAGTTGTTACTGCGTTTCAAATTCAGAATTCGGCTATTCAATTTCGTTTTTGGTCGAGTCAAATTCCTTTAGCACTCTGTTCAATTTAGCGTAGCGTCATTCTTTTTCGTGACACACACGCCTCAAGAAGCGTCTGCGAATTTGAATGCTGTTTTGATGAATTGTTAAATTGAGTGATTATTTGGTTCATTCGAATGACGCAACATTACATTTGACTAATCCCAAAACGAAATCGAATGACCCTTTTGAGTACCATTCGACTTTACGCGAAATAGAATAGCTTGGAGGTTAAATTGGCTGCTCCTTTTCCGAAATTTACCGAGAAAACCTATATTAAAACATATTTTTAAAATGAAATTGAAAAACTTACCAGGGGGTTGTCGCATGCATGCCGTGGCGTCCATGGCTCCAAATACCACGAGCAGTGCCACGAGTAGACAACCCTTTAACGCTCGAAACGGAGACATTCTGCACTTCTGCGATCACAATCCAGTACTCTCTAATGATCGTATAGTATACGATTGCCGATTAAGGAACCAACACAGTTATTGAAGTTCCTGATGTTTGATTAAGTACAAGACGAGGCCTCCGTATTTATATGAACATCCTTGTATTTGAGCTTTTCTGTGAAAGTGTCTGTAGTTGCTGCTCTGGGAAAAACAAACCTTGGTCATGAATTAAAAGCTGTTCGTGGAGGTATTGGGAGCCCGTCGTGGGAGAGTGGTGTTAAACAACACGATTGGCGTGTAATGATTCATGTGTAGGATTTCTCTCCTCATTGTTGTATGTTTGGGATTGGTATTAGTGAGTGACGTAAGACCCCGTACTGACGTCACGGGTTGGTTATCCCACTTTCTTTATCTTCGAATAATCTTGTTGTACCTAACGGGTGTGTTGGAACCATGGTTCGAAGACTTACGTATGTAACGGCAAAGTGGAAAATAACGCACTTTAATGAGTAATACCATATCTGCATGAGCTTTCAAAGCAGCAAATACTTCACCAGATGCAATGAAGAAAAACAACTTCAACCAAGGTTTCCAGCACAGTAATGTATTGGCAACAGTGTTGACTTTGTTCTATTTGACAAGTAGTCGAGTTTTATTTACATACACTGATCAAACAAGTATTACGATTTATGTCTATATGATTATATACTTAACATGGTTGGAGTCTGTTGTAGTAAGATTTGTGGGGCCAGAATGTGCACTTAGGATTTGAAACTTTGTACTGGGTTATACAAGTCAATTAGGTTTGTGGGAACACCATTATGAGTAGGATTTAAAACTTTGCATGGTGGCATACAATCTAGTAAGGTTTGCAGTTAGTTCACCATACACATGACTAGGATGGTTTGAAACTTTGTATGGTATAGATTCAATCTAAGGTTTGCAGTAACACCATATACATGAGTATAGGATTTGAAACTATGTATGGTGGAGCATGGAGCTGGTGGAGATACAATCTAGTAAGGTTTGCAGTAAAACTAACACCATATAAATGAGTAGGATTTAAAACTCAATCTAAGGTTTGCAGTAACGCCATGTTCTTGAGTAGGATTTGAAACTTTTCATGGTGGAGATACAATCTAGTAAAAGGTTTGCAGTAACACCATATACATGAGTAGGATTTGAAACTTTGCATGGTTGAGATACAATCTAGTAAGGTTTGCAGTGACACCATGTACATGAGCTGGATTTGAAACTTTGCATGGTGGAGATACAATCTAGTAAAAGGTTTGCAGTAACACCATATACATGAGTAGGATATGAAACTTTGCATGGTGGAGATACAATCCAGTAAGGTTTGCAGTAACACCATGTACATGAGTAGGATTTGAAACTTTGCATGGTGGAGATTCAATCCAAGGTTTGCAGTCACACCATGTAGGCCTACATGAGTAGGCTTTGAAACTTTGCATGATGGAGATACAATCTAGTAAGGTTTACAGTAACACCATCATGAGTAAGATTTGAAACTTTGCATGGTGGAGATACAATGTAGTAAGATTTGCAGTAACATGTACATGAATAGGATTTGAAACTTTGCATGGTGGAGATACAATCCAGTAAGGTTTACAGCCACTATGTACATATTTGAAAATTTGTATGGTAGAGATTCAATCTAAGGTTTGTAGTAACACCATGTGCTTGAGATGGATTTGAAACTTAGCATGGTGGAGATACAATCCAGTAAGGTTTGCAGTAACACCATGTACATTTGTAGGATTTTAAACTTTCCATTGGGGGAGATAAATCTAGTAAAGTTTGCAGTAACACGGAGATACAATCTAGTAAGGTTTGCAGTAACACCATGTACTTTTGAAACTTTGCATGGTGGAGATACAATCCAGTAAGGTTTGCAGTAACACGTACTTTCGAAACTTTGCAAGGTGGAGATACAGTCTATAAGACTGGTTTGTGGCAAAGTGGAAAAGTCACATTCTTTTTAAGTAATTTTTTTTTGTGACAACCAGCGAACCGTCCGTGGCGCAATGCAGTGGAAAGGAGAGTGAATGGGGCAGCCTCGCTACCATGGGCAGCGTGCCGTATCGATATCTCTCGTGTTATGATCGAGCAAGGCATGCTGGGGGAAAAAATGGCGCAGTGAGATCGATCACCCCTGGGAACGAGGTTGGGATTGGGGCTTCAGTGAACATTATATTCTGTCCGCCCCTGTACCAAAATTTGTAAAAATTGTACCTTTTACATAATTACACACTTATTTTGTATACATTGTCCAGAATGGATCTACGTCGGCTTATACAAACTTTAAATATTTGTAAACGTTAGTGTTCAAATAAATGAGTTCTTGTTACGTTCACTACATGGGGTCAACTAGTTTGTTTAAAACCTTGAGGTTGGGACCTAACTTTTTGATCGATAATTACGAATAATTTAGAAATGTCAAAAATATTAAAAATACAATTAAATAATAAGCACAAACTTTGTAAACAACTTTAAAAAGCAATCATGTTATACTTGTTTAGCTCAAAATAAATGTTTAACAACATATTAATGAGCTAAGTGACCACATCGACGCATACAAGTGTAAGCAGTAAATATCGAGTTGAACTTGTATGACGGAAAAGTAGTAAATACATAACTTTATCACCCGGAGCCTTTCGATGCTGTTTATTTCCAAACAGATTATTTTCAAAAATAATTGATGATTAAAACACACTGAGCTGGTTAGTTGTAAATCTTGTGTTACTGTTTTTTTTTATATTACCGAATGTATTTAAGCTTGTTACCTAACCACTGCGCAAATCATTTTCCAAGCTACAATATTGTGTTAATATACCATGATTATTGAAGTGTGGGTTCGATTCCCGGTCGCCACACTTGTATTTATGAGCAAGGCACTTAACCATGATTGCTTCCCTAAACCAATGTGTATTGTGTTGGATTCACCCCATAGCGCTTAATATTTAAGCAGCTTGGGGTCGTATGATCCCGAGGGAGTTGAGACAGTTTGAGGAATGGTCTAAAAGATGCCCGATGAACAACAAGAATTATAAGTTTCAAAATGCCTTGATCTAGATACTAGGATGTGCAATACGATAAGAACCTTTCAAAATTATTATTTATTATCTGCTCTACACACATTGTAACTTCAGGCATGTACAGATTGCAGTGCAAGTAATTTTGAGATTTGTCGAGATGTAAATACCCGAAAGAATAAAATAAGGGAATATGATGATATTTCCATGTTACTACTCGGGGCAGTCAAAGTGATACCTTTTCTCACAATCTGTGGTTTGTGGGTTGAAGTAAAAACCAACTCCGCATTTTTCATGAGTTACAACGCCGGTAGAACAAACGTAGTACATGGTGCAGTCGTAAAGATCCTGCATGACCCACTGTTGGTCGTTGACGCACTCCATACCAGTCACCCATATTGTGTCAGTCCACATTGTCGATGAATTTATGGGTGGTGCCCAAGTCGTTGTAGTCTGTTGTCCACTGCCTGACGGCTCTCCTGGGGGTAAAACAATAGAACTTGCATATTATGTTAAAACGCAATGTTATAACATTCACCTGTTATCTAGATTTATAGCTTACAAATGTTCTGATGTAAGGATGGGACGTGTCCCATGTGTAAAAGAACCAAGTACGTAAAAGAACCCTATCAAATTAATGTAACACTGGTTGAGGGCTAGACTGGGCCCTGTCTTTATCCGAAATGACAGACACAGGTACTTGCTATTCGGAACCAGTGATTCCATTTGATACAATGTTGTCATAATGCTCCGACTACGTCCGTGAGTGTTTTGATTGGTCCGATGTTTGTGCAGCTGACAAATATCACCTCTGACCAATCAAAACACAGATATGGAAAGCTTACTTTTGCATGTAATGTTCGAGTACAATGTGAATGCGTGTATCTCTATGTGAAATGAACATAATATGTGAAAGGTGAAGTTACACGGGGATCGATTGACCTACGCTAGAGGTCACTCTCTGGCGTTATTTACAGCCTCGTAGTGTGACGTCAGATGTTCCGGCTAGTTGAGGGTTGGTGAATTTTTATTACGAGAAGTGTCCCCAATGCAGTCAGCGAAAGTGAACGTAAAAACCCCGGTCCCCAAGCTATTAAGCAGTAGATAAAAAGCAGTCCAAATTATCTTAGCACGAAGAAGTGAGACAATGTAGATTTAATACACGAATACACAACGAGAGTTCATTGTATTGTAATTTATTGAAGTTTGAGTTGTACTGTCTAACCCAATCTAAAAAGGGTGGCTGCCATGTTTTTAAAAATAATTTAAACGATTAAACATGACTTTTTAAACCTGAAATATTTTTTTATATTTTTTATTAAATGCGCAAGTATTTTAAAAATGGTTTTCAAGAGATTAGGGGAACCTACCCCGCCCCTAAAAGGGGCATAAACGTGACGTCATGTCGGGAACCCGAGCCGTCGGGCCCCCTGGCTGTGTGCATATAGAGACGTGTGCACTGTGTGGCCTGGTACCTAGGCGCGTGTAGTTAGGGACCAGACTCTTTTTGCCGACGATATATTTGAATTCCCGACGTGACGTCGATGGTAGGGGGCGGTAACAATCCACAAAGGGGGGGGGGGCATGACTTATTCGCTAATTACGCAAGTGAGATATGTCGGGGAAAAAACAAAACACATTTTATTGAGGTTCAATACATATATCAGAAATAAATGACAGCAAAATTAACTGTTTTATTTTTATTCACTGCAGCATCCCTTTAAGATGATTTTCTTACCGTTACCGTCTGGACAAGTCAGTCCTTCGCGAATCTCCTGCTGAGAGCAAATCAGCTTATCAAAGTAGATGACTTTGAACGGGCGGTTGGGTGTACGGTTGGTCACACCACCCGGTCGAATCTCTGTGCACTTGCAGGGATCCTCAACCGGGATGACCCATCGGTATCGTTGGGGTGCGCTCGGATCTACTTCTTGTCCCATCCAACACACCATTGTTGTGTGAGTGAATAATGAAGAGATAGGATTTATATGGATTTATATGGATTTATATGGATTTATTGTGGTGCACTCGTTTTTTCCATACCATGTCAACTTGGGGGAAAGGCAAGTTTTTATCCTATTAAAATAGTGTATAACGTCATATCAATAACAATAATAATAATAATAACATCAGACCCGTTGACAACGGAGTATTAAATCATGACATTATATAATGCATTTTGAGAATAATTTTACTTCGAAAATAACGATTATGGAAAGAGATATCACATTAATTTTACGAAAAACTTTTGAATATAAGAAGCGTTACCGCGGTAACGCTTATCAGATTCTGTATTATTTTATGGATTACTCTTGCGTATTCGCTCTGGAGTTTCAGTGATATCTCGAAAACGCGACCACCTGTTAGCTATTTCAGGGGGTTAGATCTACGTATATAGAACTGAAACATTCGAAGGGTTCCTATAGCCCAACGCATACAGACTCTTTAAGAGGTTGTTTACATTTTGTTTTCTTGTCAATCAATTAAATTAAAACCATGTAACGACCAATTCCTTATGTCTGAAATTCTTAATTATTAAGAAACCATGTATATGATAATATTGAACTCAATAGTAAAACAACTCCATGCTCAACGCAATAAAACAACTTCTTTGTTTCAAAAATACTGTAACATACCATAGGTCTTGCTTAATAGCATCATTACCAACAATCCGACAGACCAGTATGATACCGCCATTCCTTCGGTTGAAACCATCAGTCTGTTGGGGAAAAAGCTGCAGGTCTCGTGTATACGCTGTTTCCAGCAAGGCATTCACTACCGAGGTTGTGAAGAAATTGTCATAATAGCCCAATCAGAGCTGCTTGCCAGTCATTCAGAATATTGGCAATTAAAGGCGGCAGGGAAACTTGAAGGTCATTGCCTTTATTGGCGTGTTTGGCCTAATTGCGAAATCGCTTGTATCAAAAGATCCCCATTGCACGTTACCAAGTCATTTTTAATGCTAGCAATTATTTAAAGACACTGTAAAGACTTTAAAGACACTGGACACTATTGGTTATCCAGTCTTCACACTTGGTGTATCTCAACATATGCATAAAATAACAAACCTGTGAAAAGTTGAGCTCAATCAGTCGTCGAAGTTGCAAGATAATGAAAGAAAAAAACACCCTTGTCACACGAAGTTGTGTGCTTTCAGATGCTTGATTTCGAGACCTCAAATTCTAATTAAGAGGTCAATCAAATTCGTGGAAAATTGCTTCTCTCTCTAAAAATACATCACTTCAGAAGGAGCCGTTTCTCACAGTGTTTTATATCAACCTCATTACTCCCATTACTCGTTACCAAGTTAGGTTTCATGCTAATAATTATTTTGAGTAATTACTAATAGTGTCCACTGCATTTTAACGTGAAGCATATACAGTGCTAAGGAAGTATCATGCAACATGCCGAGAACATGAAAAAAGAATTTCATTTTTATGAAATATTTTGAGAGTACCAGATTCTGCTTGAGTGGATGGGAACATCTGGAGATGGGAGGTACAATATAGTTGTTATCCAGAAAATCAGAAAATATTAAATTCTGACATTTTGATAAACTCTTGATTCTAGCTTATTTCCCCACTTTTTCGTTGCTTCAATCTTCTTATAAAAGCAACACGAGTGTTCTTCGAAATACGAACCCCAAAATTCCCTCAATTCTTTTTTGTTCTGTAATCACATTTTTATAAATAGCGCCCTCTTTTGGCCTGGTATACTCAACAAGGATGTCAAACTCTTAAAAATGAGGCTAACATTTGAAGAAACTAGACAGTAGTACTTTTAAAGACATAGAGATATATTAAATAACTTTATGTCTTTAGCTGCAATGATGTGTTTAATTTGTTAAAGACACTGGACACTATTGGCTATTGTCAAAGACCAATCTTCTCACTTGGTGTATCTCAACATTATGCATAAAATAGCAAACCTGTGAAAATTTGAGCTCGATTGGTCGTCGGAGTTAAGAGATAACTATGAAAGAAAAAAACACCCTCGTCCTCGAAGTTGTGTGCGTTCAGATGCTTGATTTCGAGACCTTAAATTCTAAACTTGAAATCAAATTCGTGGAAAACTATTACTTCTTTCTCGAAAACTACGTCACTTCAGAGGGAGCCGTTTCTCACAATGTTTTATACTATCAACAGCTCTCTATTACACATTACCAAATAAGGTTTTATGCTAATAATTATTTTGAGTAATTACCAATAGTGTCCAGTGACTGTGGATTATTTGTCTTTTGGTAACCATTCTTGAAAAGCATTGGCATTGCAATTTATCTGGTTAAAGAAGCCTATGCAGCAGGAAATCAACCTCTCCCCATTACTCGTTACCAAGTAAGGTTTTATGCTGATAATTATTTTGAGTAGTTACCAATAGTGTCCACTGCCTTTAAACACTTCAGTAATAAGCTGTGAAAAGTCTGAACATAAATCGTAACACAATGTAAAGGGCATAATGGCAAACAACTACCGTTTGGGGAACCTTTAGGATCTTGGGGCAAGTTTGGTAGAGCTTCGTGAAAGCTGCTAAAAATTGATACGTTTTCCACCACATCAATTACTTCAAAGTGAAACAATTTTCAAAATGCTTCTTCTAACCAAGTAAGTTTGTTTTGCCAATAATTTTAAGGGTGGTATCAAACATATACCTTCATTTTAAATTCCAAATCGAATTTTCTCATGAAAACTGTTCTTCCTTGATTGGCAGAGAGTGTTGTTATCGAGCTTCGTGGCAAAGATGAACTTATTGCCATACAGGTACGTGGAAAAGGTGTAACTAGCCAGAACGACTTGTCATCTGAGCTAGCCGTGTCCCCGGTAAAACTCGGGGAGTCTGGGGTCGATTTCACAAATAAACTTCCCAACTTAGAACAAGTCCTAGGCATTGCTAAGATATAGGACTAGTCTTAAGTTAAGACTAGTTACTGGGCCTCACTCCAGATATAGTCTTATCTCTCTGTGAAATCGGCCCCTGGTCCCACAAACTGATTGAATCTAATCTTGTCTGGAGTGAGAAATCGAATGTCATGAATGAATGAGTCCAGTTGTCAACTTTGTCAGTCGAGTCACAGAGTCTGCCCGGCTATAGTGCCAAGCCAACTGAAGTCACGTGTGGTATAATTACTCAAACTAAGATCATATCAAACTATGTTGAACTGTCAATGTGATGCATTGAGTGTCTAGAGTACAAGCACATCTTCCTTGTGGTGCGAGTAAATTTTCGAGCCAGGTGTCACTAAAAATGTAAACATAGAGTGGTTTCCTTTGATGTATAGTTGGCCGAGGTTGGGGCCTGGCTGGGCCTGGTCCCAATTTCATAAGCACAAAAATGTGCTCAGCACAGAAAACTTCATTACTTGGCAAAAATGGTTAACAACTAAAGTTTCACTAAGTCTACCGTTGTCGCAACTGGTGCTTAGCAAAGAAATTTTTCAAGAAGAATTTTCTGCTACGAAGCTTTACGAAATTGTGCCAAGATATAATGTGCTTAGTGCTGTTTTTATGAAGTCGAGTTGTCTCCGGGTTCGCATTGAGTTAGCGGCTACGGACTGATCGCCAGCCCTTAGCAAGACCCCTAGCAGCAGCCACAGCGGCTGATTTTAGCCCCTGCTCGATATGGGGCATGGTGGTACCATCTCCATATGTCTTCATTGTGCTTGGAAACTCATTAGAATTCATTAGAAGATTTTAGGTGGTGGGTATTTCTCTAAAAAGAGGAAATATTTTCTCATGCACCCCATTAAATACATGGTTAATTTTATTACGTTGTCACTTCACCATTTGGTGAGTTTGTTCAGTACCTTATCGGTTTCGTAGACTCAATGCCATTGTAGCTGTGATTTAAGTAAAAATGCACATAGAAACTGAAAACCATTGGTTGCTTATAATTTCGTTTAAAGGCAGTGGACACTTTTGGTAATTACTCAAAATAATTATCAGCATAAAACCTTACTTTGGTAACGAGTAATTGGGAGAGGTTGATAGTATAAAACATAGTGAGAAACGGTTCCATCTGAAATGACGTAGTTTTCGAGACAGAAGTAATTTTCCACGAATTTGATTTCGAGACCTCAGATTTAGAATTTGAGGTCTCGAAATCAAGCATCTTAAAGCACATAACTTCGTGTGACAAGGGTGTTTCTTTATTCATTATTATCTCGCAACTTCGATGACCGATTGAGCTAAAATTTTTCACAGGTTTGTTATTTTATGCACATGTTGAGATACACCAAGTGAGAAGACTGGTCTTTGGACAATTAACAACAGTGTCCAGTGTCTTTAATAATAAAATTATGACACACGGGTCTTTGTGTGTTGTTCATGACTTTACTTGGTTTTAGCAGAAGTATTAGTTTGTCATTGGGGTTGTTATTTTGCTCTACTGTCATTACTTCTACTCGATTTTAGCTTTTTGGTGGATGTGCCTATAGTGTGTTGGTGTTACTTTCTTCATTGTTGGAGTGTTTTGTTTTGTCTGCTGAGCAGGCAATTGAATTGGGGCATCTATATGGCGGCACATAAAGTGGTAGGCTACCAGTAATCTCTTCACGAAATTCTTGTCAAAAAGGAACCAAACTCTTCTGTTGAGATGCATGTTGAACTGCAATGCTGCGCTAGTTTGATCGCTAGCTATATCAGGACCACGCCTTTCAAGGTCTACCCAGACATGTGAGGGCGCCCTCACATAAATACAACACGGCCGCAAACCTCTCAGGGCATTGCAATTAATTTAGAAAACATTAATTTTGTAAAACGACCTTATTTTTGCCAAAAAAAATCCGGGTAGGTCAGGCCCCCTGAGAGCGGGAATCCGGGTTAACTCTCTGACCCATGAATTTTAAAAGTGCTGGGTCGATTTCACAAAGATAGTTCTAACTTTTAGGACTCTTTATGAGTTATTGTAAACTTAGGGTACGGCGACGAATAACTCGTTTGTGAAATCCTCCTGAGTGAACGGTGCTTAATGGAAGATCAATGAGCTTCAACATGGTGTTCCTGTCAAATTAATTTTTACAACTTTGGTCTTAGATTCAACAATATGTCTCAACACTGTTTAATCGTCTCGATAACGAGATCAGCTGAAGTGTTATGGTCAAAACCTTGTTTGTTTACACATTCTAATTATCTGTTAATGAGATGAGCTTTAAAATTCACTCGATTCCTGCATCTGCAATGACTCAAAATAAATGTTGATGTTCTTTTTAACGAGATGAACGTAATGAAAACTTAATTATACTGACTGGTAAAAAAAAATTGCGCGCTTCCTTAAAATTAACACCATGGTGGATTGTCTCATAGATACCCAAGAGAGAATAAAATTTACACGCATAGTGTTAAATCAACACCAAGAAATGTAATTGTGTTCGCAGATATTAGTGTTATTTTAACACCGTATGTTTTAAATTTTGATTCTTTTTTGTGCCAATTTTTACACCACAGTTTTTGCAGTGTAGAAAGTAGTTCGTGTGGCTGTTTTCTCAAACAAAGGCTCTAGCTCAAGCTTAAGCACGGTACCAGCTTCGGCTCCAGCTAAGCCTCCGGCTTAGGAATCCGGGTAGGCTCCGGCTTGGGCCCCGTCTTAGTCCCGTTTACAGTAAGTGAACGTTTTCAAATTTATTTCACTGCGGAGCGGATCAAGCCGGATCTTAAAAGCCAAAGCCTTGGTTTCGAAAAGGACGTTGACTCCCTTCCTGTCATCACGCAAAATTTCAAGAGATCAAATTTACCCAGAAAACTCGAAACATTTATGGACAAGTATTCCTCTAACATCTCATCAGAGTTGATTTATACAAATCATGGAGATTAGTAATACCGGCAAATGAAGATGTATTGGGGTATAGTGTTTTGCTAGCATAATCCGAACCACATGTTTGTCATACAAACTTTCCTCGGTCTCAGATAGGACAATCAAAACACATCAACGGAGCCTCAAAATAATTTGTTAGCAAATTCAATTTCCCGTGGACATTATACATTATTTTTTAACCGGAATACGATATGTAGGCTGGGTCATCCGGCATTTAAAGGCACTGATTATTTCACCAAAGTCTTCTAAATCAGGATTATCTTAGGACTTAAGATGAGTTAAGTTCCGTTAAGACGTTTACGCATTGGACCCATCCTATAAGTTATGACGTAACTCGTCCAAACTCGAGATGGGATTAGCGTTTCGTGAAATCGACTATACTGTGGACAGCATTGGTAATTACTCAATATTATTTGAGAGCTAGAAACGGCTCCCTCTGAAGTAACGTACTTTTTGAGAAAGAGGTAATTTCTCACTCAAATAAAAAAGACTTCATCTGAAGTCTTTCATTATACGTCTGAAAGCACACAAAGTAATGCAACAAGTGTTTTTTTTCTGTCCCCATTCTCTTGCAAATTCAATGACCAATCGAGCCCAAGTTTCCGCTGTTTTTTTATTGTATGCATAGTGCATTATGAATGTTATGTCGGGATACACGAAGGGAGAATACTGGTCTTTCCAGGGGTCGAGTTCGGCAAGAGTTTCAAGGACTAGACCCAAACTAGGAGATATTAAAAGGCTGGTGCTACTAGGACGAGTTGGACGAGTAACTCGTCCTAACTCGAGATAAGACTAGTCTTAACTCTTTGTAAAATCCACACCAGTGCCTTTAAAGGAAATGTGGGGAAGTAATGTATGAGGGTTGCCCCTAAGGAGGCCCCTTTATAATGTAGACGGGGTAATGTTACAGTGCTCTCACATAACGCGATACATTTTATTTATGGCATATCTGCTTTCAGTCGTTGGGTTGGGGCCTCCTATAGGCGGACAAAACAAAACTTAAAGGATATAATAATCCATGGGAATATGAATACCAAATATGTTTACTGAGTATAAAAGCACCTTTTATGTTGTATTAAAAAAGTGGGAATTACTTGTTGTAGACGGGTCTAATGCATGGTATGATCCTGCTTACACTATGTCTGAGCTTATTCGTTCTTCTCTTTTCTCAGAACCACCACAGCCCATAAAAGATCCACTGTTTCCACAAATACTATCGTATGACAGTAATAGTGCTTTTGCTAAATAATAAGCAACAATTAACAGCACAAACCAGTGATTATTAATTAGTCATAAGTAGTATACGTTTCACAGGAACATAATCAGTGTTGTTGACATACATCATACGTCAGAGTCTAATGGATTATAGTTAATCCAGATAAATCGAGATTACTGTAAATGGGAAATTGATCGTAAATAACAAAAATACTTATAACAGACGTGTGATATATAATTGTATGTTTTTGAACTTGGCAGGATCATGCACGCCGGTACATCATCAAGGATGTTTTCTTTGTTTGTTATGCCATAAATACGGTAATTTTTTTGAAGGTATTACATTTGGTTTATTTTCCCTGGTCAGTTTATCTGGATTACACGTGGGTTTACGCGTATTATCTCCGGGTTCTTCGTTTCGTTTAGAGATATAGCAATACAGAACTTGGGGTTTGTTAATTTTTCGTTTTGGAAGGTAAATTATTAGCAATCCGGAAGCTGGTTCGTTATTGATGTAAAAGGTATAACGAAGCCTCAACGTGAAAGGTTTGGCAATACTGAAGTGTTTTTTCTTTACTTGTTCCTCGTGATATTTATACTTTACACGTTTGTACAGTAATTATCTCCCGGTTACTAATTCACGTGTAGAGGTAAAAACAACACAGAACCGGGGCTGGTTATTTGGGAAGGTATAAAGAAACAGCGAACCGGGAGCTGGTTCTTCGTTCATGTAGTAACGATATAACAATATAGTGAACCCATACATCATTGGTTCCAATTCTTTCAATTCTAACTCAATCAATCTGCTCTTTCATATCAAAGAAATATTTCTGCCTCAAAATATAGGCATAATCATAATAATTTAGTCCCCCTCCCTTGTTTTCTCTGTTTGACATTCTTACGTTGTGTATTCTAACTCTACGGGTATTTTACTGACGTGTTGATTGAGCCTTGTAGTGAAGAGGCAACAAAAGAAGGGAGTTCTAGGTCAGCGATGATTCACTGTGTGTGGGTGTGTGCCTTTGGTTCCAGCAACACGTTTAGATTTATTGGGGACGGTATACCATTCTTGCTGACATACATCATTATTACCTGGGCCCTAACGGTGCCCTTTAGGGTACCCCTTAGGGGTATTTGATGTTCTTTGTAATGTAAGCGTACCTCTTTGTTTTAAAATTATTCATACAGGATTTACCCGATGCTGAACAAATATAGGATTCGGGGAACCACGGTGGTCTAGTTAGTCTATAATACACTGCTCTGGAATCGCAAAGGTCGTGGGTTCGAATCAAACCCGATTAATATGCCTGTGATTGTTCCGGGAAAGTACTGAGTATACAGTGTTCATCGGTGTTTATGGGTAAAATCAAAAGTTATTATTCACTTCTATCTCACACAAATGATCAAGCCCAATTTCACGGAATGGCAGTGGTAACTCTTAAGCGGGTTTTAAGTGTCAAAATCAAGCTTGAGTCTTTATTTTGACTTTCTAGAAAACTTTCTTAAAAAGGCTCCGATATACTAAATAAAATTATTAAAAGCGGTTGCTATTTCTCAGGCAGCCGTCTTAGTCGAGACAATATGGTACATAACCACATCAGGGGTAGTCTCTCGGTTCGATCACTCATCATCATACCGTCTCCAGACCCAGATTCCTTGATTAAAATGCCACGAGATGTCGGCAAGACACTAAATTCTTAATGTACAGGAGATGTATTTTGTTCGAGGAGAGACCATTTCAAGATTGCTGTGATTTTGGCGAGACTCGGATGTTTTTAGGGGTTGTCTGTAGGCCTAATAAAGATAATTTATGTAAGAAGAAAGAAATAATGTCACATGAGTTCCAAAGTATAGAACATTCTGACTGGATCTTGGGTTGAGTAATTGTTTAGAGGGAGTTACTGACTTTCTTCTAGTTTTCTTGTGTGTATCTTGTATCGAGTTTTTAACATCAGAACCTCCACACTATAAGCTTCCGGATCAGGATTGATCCGTTTGGGGTCAGTTTGACCCGGAAAATAGCTTCGACCAAAACTTGAAATTGTTCTCGTTTTGTTTTGCGTAATGTTTACTCTTTTCTTTCTCATTTGACTAAGAGTCCAGGTCATGCTAACCCAGAAATGTGTCGGCCCATATATGGAACCTGGAAATCTGACAAGGAAATTTGAAGAAAGCACTGTTCATTATAATGGATACGCAATCGTGAATACCTAGGCCTTTGCTCGAAACTTCCACAGTATGGATTGAAATTCAGTAGTGATCCACTTGAGAGAAAGTACTATGCTTACTTTGCAAATTGCTTTGCTAAACCAAAATCTGAGGTGAGCACTAGTTGCACCAATGTGCACTTGATGGAATGTCGCCGGGAAAAATGTATCTTCTAAGTATGATAGGAGGCTTTTGATGGGATTGGGCGGGCCCATGTTTGCATATTATGTTTCAGTTTCATAATAACGATTGTTTTTTTGTTTTTTTACTTCAAAATATAACGAGACCTCGATTTTTGAGACATAATGTTAAAAAACGCCACATGGATCTAAGGCGGGTAGCCCCATCTCTCCTCACTCTTTCTACACAACAGTCTGCGTGATTAATTTGCTGCAGCTATAGTGGGCTAGACATCTCTAACGTTTGGGAGTGACTTTCAGCCAGGACAGACAGGCCTTAGTAATAATAAAATGTCATAAAAGAAATGAATAGGCCTATGTGAAAATACTGGTATTTTCACTCCGTAAGCTAGATTTATTTGCGTAGTGAAAATTCTTGTTTGAACGAAATATGATGTGATCTGTGAGGTCCGACCTAAATTTGCTTGATATGCTGTTTTATTAACATGAAATACAGATTATTTTTGCTGTCTATCTGCCGTAGTGCGTAATTTTGGTATGTGGGATATATTTAATTACTTCGTTCAACAGTTCATGGCGGTTGAATTCCATGTAGGGTTTTCACTCAACTCAAACAGTGTAATATCTCAAGGCAAATAATGCGCAGGAATACAATTAAAAATAAGTATACTACAGCACTACACATCTATGAGTAATTGAAAGCAATTTTTAATTAAAGACGATTTATTTGCTTGAGCCTTTTTCTAAATGTCTTTTACGTCTTGTTAGAGAAATTTTACATAAATTGGTGATATGTCTCTTCACAAATTGGTGATGCGAAATGTTCATATAAATAAAACAACTAGTGCCTGTATCTCAAACATTTCGAATCGTCAAAAATGTAACTCATTTTATGAACTGATGTCCTGCATTTTTTGCTCTACTTGTTTCTGACCCCCTGCGGTTGTTATAAACTCGTCATACAATTTCCAAGAAGGAAAAATATTAACACGAAATCCCCATAATATATTTCAACAATTGCCAGTCTGTTAGTCACCCTCCCCCGGGGTAATAATACAGCAATGTTTCTTGTGACCTCTTCATTTGGGTTGAGACTGGTTCTTAATGACTGCAGTATCGGATACCGTGTTGAGTTATAACTCTTGTCAGTTCTCTGCCATACTTGTAAGGTGAATGAACGAGCAGAAAGTAGTTTCCTCAGAAAACTAGTTTCGAATCTATATTTTGCATATTTGTTCGTTGTTTATCTGATGTGATTCAACGGCGATGAGTGTCTTTTTTATATTTTCGTTTTCTTAAAAAAAACTATCCCCCATTTGTAATGCCTGTTTTTTATTCTTCTTTTTGTTATACCAAATTGAGGACATATCGGGTAAGAATTGACTCATGATTCGGGTTCCAGGGGGTCTGAAAGTACTTCAAATGGTATACTCAGACGCTTGAGTTATTTTGACACAGATTGGAACAATAGTGTGCATGGCCAAACTGAAACGAATAACCTTCAGAGATTTCTCAAGACGTCACAAAAAATCCATATACATTTAGAAACACAAAATGCAGTCCCTGATATACTAAATCTGAGTTTTAAAAGGGGAGGGGTTTGCTTGCTCAAGAAGGGGGAGGGTATTGGCTAGTGTGAATTTTCACCGTTTATGAAGTGCAGTTTCGCCTGTATCAAATTCTTAATTTAGTATTATTGATAAGTTATATTTCGGTTTAATTATTATTTTAAGATCATGATTTGGTTATGTCCTCTGATGTATTTATCATTACCGTGGTATGAAACATCATTTCCAATTTTAGACTCGATTTTTGATTTGAATGAAGCAGAATCGTTCTAGCTGTTGATTTGGTACAACCAGTGAATGTGTGTTGAAAAGGGCTGGTTCCTTTCAGTTTAGCTTTGAACGTAAATCATCCATGCGCAATCAATATTTACAGACATTAAACTCGTCACTGTAGCACTAAAGCAACCTTTCAAAGTACCAACATCATACGGCAATGAAACCAGTATTTCACATGGTTTGAATGGAAAAGGTCACCCAAGTTCATTGCCGAGGTCAAAGGCCACTAATTTATAACAAATCGAAATGATTCGCTAAATCATGCATGAGCGAGGGCTCATTATTCAAGGATGACGTCCCTTTAGTACAAGTGAGACTTCACTCGAAAACGCGAGAACCACCGAGACAAGGTTAACATGTTTGTTTGGATTTTTTTGAAACTATTTTAAGAGGAGTTCGGGGAAATGTTAAAGTGCAGGTGCCATCTGAGGCTGCGTGTAGGAGAGTATGTTTGCAAACTTTGTCGTTTTGACTCATAGTGATTTATAGAACTGTCCTTGTATCGCACTTTTGACTATCAAAGTGCGATTTTTCCATGAAGGTGTGTTTCAAGAAAAAAGGCAGAAATAGAAACAAGTCAGAAACACCAGTCAGCATAAGCAACAGCAGCAGCACTAACATCTAACATCAGTAACAACAATAGAAAAACAATTAAACAACAACAGTTAAGCAACAATAGCAACAACATGGGCAACAACAACAACAAAACGACGGAGCCAACAACAATATCAACAATATCAGCAAAAAAACAACAACCCCAAAACACCAGAACAAAGACAACAACGCCAACAACAAAACCAACATAATCAACAACACTATCATTAGCAACACATTCATCATAAAAACTACCTCCGAAATCTAAACAGACCAACAACAATGCCCAACACAGGCAACATTTTACATTTCATACCATTTTCACAGTATTATTTAATCGGGGAGCATCATATTTTCATTTCCTTTGCTCTACTTTACTTATTAACTAGTCTCATACAGAGGTGAATGGCTCACCTTAATTAGTACAGACATCATGCAGCCATTTTTAATAAAGAAAATGTCAGCCGCTGCGAAAACTTTTGATTTTGTTCTGCGTTAGAAATGAAGGTCAATATATTCATGTACCAAGGTACAGCTAATGTCAATGACGTCACTGTGCTTTAAAGGATCCAT
This sequence comes from Asterias amurensis, assembly GCF_032118995.1. Lineage (NCBI taxonomy): Eukaryota > Metazoa > Echinodermata > Asteroidea > Forcipulatida > Asteriidae > Asterias > Asterias amurensis. Next base: position 12,842,096 of record NC_092658.1, on the reverse strand, counting down.
GTTCGAATATTTCCCATTTAGGAAATTTAGCTTGTCCCTGGTGTGTTGCGAACCATGGGTAATGGTAATCGAGACTGACGTTTCCAGTTGGGTTCTGGGCTTATTATTGCTCCGAGTATAATGATAGAGACTCTAAATTGGATGTTGCATTCACATGGTTGAAAGCGATCTAAAAATTCATTTTAGGCACTAAATTGCGATCCTTGCTGAATTCAAATATAATGCAAATTTACATATACTAATTAAAATAGCATTTCTCGAAAGGTGTGTTTGTTAATACACGATGGATGGACATGAATAAGTCACGTCATGAATATTCATATCAACGCTCCGAGTCAAGGCCCAATTTCATAGAGCTGGTTGTAGCTAATAATAGCAAGATTATGCTTATAAGAATAAGGTTACTAGCTGAGCTACCATGTTACATGTAAAATTTGTGACAGGTATCCTGCTCATTTCTGCTTAGCAGAAAATTGTTAAGTAATGTGTTCTGCTTAAGCTGCTCTATGAAATTGTACCCAGGTTGAAGGCTACACTGGCCAGGGCTCTCGACCTTCACGAAATGTTGGTCCATTCTTCCTCCATGGTCCAAACATAATCACTAGGGCGGCTGCTCATATAGCTAGCTGCAGTCAACGCCAGTTCCAGAAAAACAACAAAAGATTGAACAAAATGAAAACACATTTGGCCGTGGTGTGTTATAAATGGCTTGGGTAATAAACAAAGTGCAATGGAAACATATTGCGTCTATGCCCCCCCCCCCCCCATCCCCTTTCACTAGCCTCTCCTGGCAATGGTTTGGTTTACGAGACGTTGATATTAATTCTCAAATTAACGAGTGAGGTGTAACTATTATTTCTTCAATTACGTTAGAGCTGTCACTTCAAGACCATGATGTCATTGGTAACATTTATTGGCTCATGCAATGTCAAAGATCAGTATTGGCACTTGGTGTATCCCAACACACGCATAAAATAACAAACCTGTGAAAATGTTTACTTAATTGATCATCGAAGTTGCAATTTAGATGTTTAATAAAAGAATACAGCTGAAGTATTTTATTATTTGAGTGAGAAATTACCTCTCTCTAAAAAAATACGTTACTTCAGAGGGAGCCGTTTCTCACAATGTTGTATACTATCAACAGCTCCCCATTGCTCGTTACCAAGAAAGGTTTTATGCTAACAATTATTTAGAGGGAGCCGTTTCTCACAATGTTTTATATTATCAACAGCTCGTTGCTCGTTACCACAAGTAACTTTCTATGCTAACTTGATTTGAGTTGCCAATAGTGCCCAGTGCCTTCAACCAGCGAGAAACAGCCCACATTTGGCATCCATAAAGTCCAGGGTTTTAGGTCAGATAATTGATGGTGGTTAGAGTGTGATGTGTGATGCGTAATGCTTCCGGATCGTTGAGTGAAAATGTCACAAAGAATCAAAATAATTGTATTTCATGTTCCCTTCCTACCGCAGACCATGAAACAAAAGTACACACTAACTATTGGTTAATTCAAAAACCATGACTGTTGATTACACTACAAGGGGTTGATTTCACAAAGAGCTATGATTGATCTTAACTGTGTATCAATCTTAGTGTGATGTCACAATACAAATCACAAGTGATAATGACAACTCAGCTTAAAACGGATCTTTTATCGTTGTATCTTTGTGAAATTGAGCCTTGGGCAGTGTTAGATACAGGCCCTTAAGTTATGGCTGTGACTTTCTGGTTTTAGAAACAACGTTGACGAATAGGCAGCCACAGTGAGCTAGTCGAACCTACAGTCTTTAATCCTTGATTTGGAAAAAGCTTATTTACTACAGCGATCATACCCGAAGTTAAACAGATCTGTTAAAATCTTTAGTTACTTTTTCATCTATTTAGTTCCACAAAACCTCAAAAATGGAGAAGATAAAAAGATAAAAGTGATATTTGTTTTAATTCATATAGCAGAACTGTTAATGCATTTTTCTATGGAAACAAGTTGGTCGAGGTTTCATTTTGAATTTCCCATTACATCTTATTTTAGAACAAATATGATAAAAACCTTGGTAAATACAGAGCTGTAAATTATGAGAACATTTTAAGAGGAAAAATACAAAACTCACGCCCAAATAACGAATAGGTAAATAAAACTACAGTTTCTATTTCGTTCCTTCCATATACAGTAACAGTTCCATACCGATGCTTGAAAGAGAACCAGACAGCCCTTCTGTCGGTAACTGAGACCCGTTCTTGGTTGCTAACTGCAAATAAAAAACATGTCAACAATTGTGACAGGTGAAGAAAAATATGTGTTTGGGTTCGCAATGACTGTTCGCAATGACCGTGACAATGTTCTGTGTAACATAATTCACAGCTGGATTTAAAGGTATGCGGTTGATATTTTATGTTGGTGCTTATTTGGTCACTAAAAAGATCGCAGTAGAAATTAAATTGTTTCAGAAAAAAATTATAAACCATCCATATATATGTATGTTTACATTTCGTTCACCAAACTCAGGAAAATATACTGTGGGTATAGGCCTATTGAGTGCTTTTAACACATCGGTATCAGGTAAATATTCATTAAACAATATCCCAGAAGCAAAATTAACACCATACGTATGATTTTATTTGATTGTAAAGATTTGTATACTTTTAAGATAACCTTTGCTCTTCTTTGAACCAACTATAGAAGAGAGCCTCTTTCAAATATGTTATGTCTTGTAGGCAATCCATCGGTGTCCAGCTTTGGTTAACCTACCCTTCCTCTGGGTTTTTACTGTTTTTGAAGCTTTCTTAATATTTTTGCCAGAAATTAATGGCATACTTAACAAAGACGAAACGAGGGGAAAGGGTTGTTATGACACACTAATTAAAACCACTAATTAATTAATGACGATCACCTATCAAGTCATTTAATGTTTTAAATAGATGCAAAGGATATATCTTTATGGTTAAGGAAATGTCGTGTATGGATAATCACCAATTAGAGCATTTCCACAATTTTACTTTAGAGGTTTATTTTTGCAAGGTTTGGTTGATGGGAGGGAGCTCGTCTTTAAAGGCACTGAACACCTTTGGTAGTTGTCAGAGACCAGTGGGCCCTCATTGTTGGTGTATCCCAACATATGAATTAATAATAATAAAAACTGTGAAAATTACGACTCATATGGTCATCGAAGTTGCAAGAGAATAATTAAAGAAAACACACCCTTGTTGCACAAATTTGTGTGCTTTTCGATGCCTAAAAAGTTTCAGGCCTGACATAATGTGACCTGTTTCTCAAAAACTAAGTTACTTCACAGGGAGCCGTTTCTCACAGTGTCATATACTAAAGCTCTCCATTGCTCGTAAAACCAAGAAAGTTTTTATGCTTATACAATTATTTTGAGTAATTACAAAAAATTTTCAGAACCTTTAATGATTATTAGCTGTCACCGCACGCTGAGTGCAAATGGCGACAGAGGCCGAACATACCCACCAACGTGGTGACGGCATGCTTGGCAATAAGTTGGATACATCCAATATTAATGAGAGAAGCAAGACTCACGAGTCAAAGTTCAATTTTATAAACGACTCCTGCCAAAAGGTAAATCTCTCCCTCCCAAAAAGAGGGAACTCTCCCGGGGATAGCTTGGGAGAAATTCATTACACCATCGGAAATTCATAGCGATGCTGTGCTGCAGAGTCTATTAGAAATTACGGGTAGAGGATACACCGTGTATTGGGGCGATCAGTTAAAGGGCGCGTAAGTATGACATACCATTGCGTATCTGCGGCACTAGGAATGCTGCACCGGGTTGGAGTTGAAAATACTTCTGATGACTGAATTTCCTCAAGTGTGACAGAGGAGATGTTTTATGCCTGACTGCATGCATTTACCATGACTGGTGCATCAGTATATAAATACAGTATACATCAGATAGGCCAATAACTTACAACGTTCCTGCAATACGTAAATATAATTTTCAATGTCAACTATTGTAGGCAGCTGTTGGTGAGCGTATCGTTTAGCAGACCGCGACTGGCAGTGACTGCGAGTTTGAGAGCTGGAGACCGTTTATAGTTGCACCACTGCACTCGGTCCACCACATTTTACGCCATGGCTGTTAATGGAGCTCTTCCGGTTCTTGTCCTCCTACTGTATGTTGTGGGCTCTTCGAGATGTCAGAGTAAGTCTTAAACATTTCTTTGATCTCATATGAATGTATTCCAAGTATTGATGCTATTGAAAAATATAATAATCATAGAGACAATAATGTGCACTTGGCGTCGTGTTGATATAAGATGCCATCCCATCGCGTACAAACCCAGTTTGGATGAGTAGAATTCCTCTTTTGTTTACCGTTTCGAACGTGACATTTCTTGCTGTCTTCGATCTCATATCAGTGTATCCAGTATTGATTGTGTATAATATCATACTCATAGAAAACAAATATGCATTTGACGTTGTGTGATGCAGGATCCTATCCGCGCACAAACCCAGTTGGATAACTAGAATTATTCGTTTGTTTACCTTTCATTTCATTAGTATTATCATTTAAATTATGCCAGTTCATCAACCACAGACAGGGTCACTTCGGGTGCCCATGGATGAACGAATAGTAAACCAACACAAACTTTAGTATAGATGTTGGTTTAAAACATTTGCTTCGATATGAAGAACATCCTTTGGTTTATTTTATATTACCTAAATGTGTACTTTGTCGAGTTCTGTGAAAAACAAAATCAAAACTCAAATCACTCGAAGACATGAAGATTGTTGGACAGTTGTTCATATCCATACTGTGATTGCACTTCGGCCAAATTGTGTTATTGTTTTTATGGAACATCTAAAATATATTTGGTTTGCGGTAACACAATGTGTGTATCTACCTGCCAGGACGTCTAATGATTTTCTTGAATCTGTTAAAATCATAAAATAATTGACGGTAAAATTTATTAATTGTAATATTTTATGAGAACGCAAGACGGTTTAAGTGACCAGCCTCAATGTGCAGCCTCTTTAATTGAATATTATTTGTCTACAATGTCATCGATCGCTGCGTACAAAACAGTATCTCTAGACCAGTATCTGGAACTATGATTTCGCTTAAGGGTTCAGGGTATAGAGCCTGTGTGCGATACACTTTTACATAGGCCTTCTCTAATATACTGGTAAACTAACTGTTAGGGTAAACTTCATATCAGTGAAAAAAATTTTATAGGGCAGGTTTTTACTGCTATTTCTCCGCCATTGAATTAGATTACGCCAATGCCATCGATCGCTTCGTCCCAATCAGTATCTCTAGACCAATATGTGGAACTAGAATTTCAGTTTGGACGACCAAAGGTTTGACAGTCAACACATAGGTCCCTGTTCAATGGCCTCGTTGTAGTAACACATGCTTGTCCTCATTGATCAGCTGAAACCAGCACGTGTAGCAGCCTTTGATTGCGTCCACATCGATTAAAACAAAATGGGAGTATAATTATAATATATGTAAAATTAAATACCGCTGACAGTTATTTGGTTGAATCCTCCAGTTTTGGTTCTAAGTATAATACCTGTGTGTATGCTAATAACAGAAACCTACTCCTGATAAACTACACCATTCCACTTTTATTGCTGGGTGATTAATTGGACAACAGTTTCCTACGATGCTGTACTTCTGTTTGTTAATTTTGGTGAATCTTACAAATAAAATGCGTAATATTTTGTAAGAGCAAGCCCAAGTAAATCCACGTTTGATGATGGCTCACTACGCCATGTTGCTGCGTTATTAACTAATAATCTTACCAAGGACACCGGTACGGTCAATGTGTGTACTTTCATAGAAGAGGTCCAAAGTTAGAGTATCTATTACTTATAGTATCAAATCTTGCATAATTAGTTTGAAATATTCCCAATATCCAATATGTAAGTTCGCGAGTTCTTGGATTTCCCATAGTTTTCCTGTGTAGAAGTCGCGTCTTAAATCAACCTTTCGTATCCCTTCCGTAACGGCAGTTCATAATAAGTTTAAACAGATCATCTAATTATGAGCGCAATCTCGGCTGAAGAGCAGTGATTTCACTGCAGTGTGCCATCGATAGCACCGACCATGATCTCCTCTGTAGAGACAATAAACCTTATGAAATATTAGTAAATTCCCTCGTGACATTCTATTTACTATTTATGACATTCTGGCATGCCGTGCAACGTGCCCTTGCTCGTCCCGTGCCAGGCCAGGGACTCAAACCCACCATCAATCTTGGATATTTGACGCCTGGAACCTATTGCATCATAAGTCAGATCTCAAATACAGGCTTGGCATCACCAAATTTCCAGATTTACTCGTATGAAATACTGTTCGTTTGTAAATTAATGTGTCTTGCTTCGATGGACAAGAGTTATGAGAAATCAGTGTTTGGAAAGTAAGAGATGTTACATATTCAACTAAACTAAGACTAATCTTTGAGATGTAATTACTGTTTTTAACGTAGATGAATAGTTTAGAGACTGTATTTCATACATGCATGATTTGTACAAAGCCAAATGGAAGAAAACATAACAGTTTAAATTGCACTTTTGAATGTGAAGAAAGGGGACACATCTCAACGCTTGTTATTTTTTTTGTACTCTGTTGAATGTTTGTGGAAATTGTGACATGCAATGTAAAACTTTCCAAAATGACCAATGTAGCGTAGCTTGCCTGCCAGGAAATACCATGGAATGTACATGCTGCCTCTTTTTGTAAACAATAGTAAGAGAAGTTGTTGAGAGGACTAAACTATATAGATGGGAAAACGGTGGCTGTAATTTTATCTCCAAAATGTGATGAAGGAATGGGAGCTGGAAAATGAACTCTAAACCTTTGCAGGTCACTGCAGTAAGATGGAGGGTTATTCATAGTCACCGGAACCTGGGGAGGATGGGACTAGAGGCCCTTCCCGCTCTAGGATTTCCACCTTTAAAACTTCATTATGAAGAAAGTTATTTTTTAAAACTTGATTGTGAATAAAGTGTTTTATAACTGTCTGATCATCAATGTTTTACTCGATATCGACGCCATCGAGGGTGTTGCATGGTCACACAAAAAACCCACAAAAACACCCATATCATTATAAAATATCCTCAATACTGCAACAAATCTTTTTCAAAATTAAAGCTAATTTATTGGATTCTGAAGGTTTATACGACTTGCGGTTAAATTTCTTTTACAATATACCAGCAATGAATGCATCATCGGTATTGAACGTTCTCATCGAGGGTCCAATAAGGGCTTTGGTTCCGCTGGACACTCCAGCCTGAATCCCGTGTGGTTTGGTTTTAAAATATAGCCTGACTATAAGACATGATTAAAACCATTGCTGATGTCGAGGCCACACAGCCCGAAGGATGCCCGCATGAGGCAGGAAACCCAACACAGCTGGTCTGAGAATCGAGGGGTCCATGGGTCTTAGTACTCCGTACTCCAGGGTTTTGATTCACCCGGATCTGCCGGTGGTGGTGTGTCCGTCCACTTTGGTCCGGGCGAAATCAATCTTGGTCCGGGCGAAATTAGGACCCCAAATTCAAGGCAGAAGCTAATGCGAGGGGTCTCACCACGGGGTTATAATGAATTCGTCCTCGCGACTCGGTGGTGAATGATTTGAGCACAGACCCCCACGCCACAGAGCTTGCCCTTGGTTGGAGAGAACAAAGAGGCTTCTCAAAATATAAATCCAGTTTTTCCAATTAGCAGAAGATTGAGTTGTTAAACCATTTACTGAAAATGCATAAAAATATGTGTGGAAAACGCAGCTGTACGCTAATGAACTAAATCGTGAACTTAAACAAAATTCTACTGTAGTAACAGAAGGTCAGACCTGTTACATCAGCTTTACATAAAAGTATGACCTGTTGCCCCCTTTTTAAATAAAGCCCGTCGAAACATGGGCCAATTATTTCATAAGGCAGAAAATACTTTAGCAAGTTACTGCTAAGAAAAACATGTGGCACCAGTTGGATCAAACCTTATGGAATGGATGGATGTTTCTGTCCAGACAGATTTGTCTGTACTTGGAAAGTTTTTAATATACTTTCAGGCTTTATGAAATTTCACAGTATCTAAGCACGGCAAAGTTGAGCTCACCAGAATAAGGTCCGACCAAAATACCAGGACACATCACATCTGTGACTGGTGTGTCTCTCCCATTTTCTCTTAGCTGCAAATTATGTAGAGATTCTGAAAGGGATGTAAACATACCCTTCCTTTCAAAACACAGTATCCCAACTTCGAATAACCCCAACGGACGTATAATTATTAGTGAATATCCTCTTCACTGATGTGGAAGACAATGATGAATGGATTGGGGTAGTTGTGATGAACATAATATGGAGAGCTTGGGGAATATACTTCATCACTGCGCACCTGTTCTCGTTTTCTATCGTTCTAATCACTGTAACCCAACCGAGACTGGGAGGAAGAATTAGTCTGGCCCCTTGTTGTATTGTCTTCGCAAATGTTTGTTGTATGAATCTAGGGCTGCTGTGCTCATTTTCGGTACCTTATGGAGACCATGGAGGTACAACTAGACCAAGGACAAAACACACATGGAAAACAAAAAGACCCCATAAAGTATATGAGAAACTGTTAAGTGCAGGGACAAAGGAAAGAACAAAAGAATGTTCCGCTATGGTGTATTTTTGCCACCTATGTGCGTGTTAAAGGCGTAAACCAGTAATGACCACGTGGAGGTGGTGCTGTTTCAAATAAACGGCCGTTGTAACACAGCTTTTGTGCATAAACTGTTGTAGGAGGTGAGTAGTGGAAATACTACTTTTGCAGTCTTTTGTTACATCACCACTGAGAATTGAAATAGTTATGCAACAGATTAGGGGAACAAGTGGTTGGAGTTTGCCCGGAACTTTTTCAGTGACTAACCAGCAGGACCAGTCAGCTTATCATTTCACTGGCATGCAATCCTTTTCACTGGTCTGCCAGCCTTTCACCATGGTCTGCCAATTTTGTTCACTTGTCTACCAGCCTTGTCACTGGTCTGCGAGCCTTTTCACTTGTCTACCAGCCCTTTTTACTGGTCTACCAGCCTTTTTCACTGGTCAATATCTTAAAGTTTTCTTTCAACAATGTCATTTGCATTGGACTAATAATTTTAGCTCTAAATATAGCGATAGGCAACAAACTACCATGACTAGTTAAGAGAATTTTGATAAGTCCTTGGGTGTTGTAACTGGCATTTGGCCAGCGGGCTGGCAAGGGCATATACAGTACATGACAACGTGGGGCGGCTGTTGTTTTAAATACTGGGTGGTGGGTATACACGCACGACGCGTATTTAAAGGCACTGTTTCTGTAAGCATCAACAACTTACTTTTTAATGAGCATTGGAGAACCGTTAAATTATAAAACATTGTGAGAAACGGCTCCCTCTAAAGCAAAGTAGTTTTGAAGAAAGAGGTTATTTCTCATTCAAATAATGAAAGACTTTAACCGAGGTACTTTACTATGCATCTTAAAGCACAAAGTAATGCAACAAGGGTGTTTTTCTCATCATTGTTCCCTTGCAACTTCGGGGACCAATATTGAGTCCAAATTTTTCACAGATTTTTTTAATTTATTTATCTGCGAGGATACACCAAGTGAGAATACTGGTATTTGACAATTACCAAACGTGTTTAGTGCCTTTAACAATTGTTAATTGTAGTGGGTGGGAGACACGCCCCCTTGTGTCCTACTGACCTTGGTTATCAGATCGTAGAGAGACAGTGATGAGTTGAAGTAGGCTGCACTTGCTTTGATTGTCTTTGTTGTGACAATGTTTTGATAAAGTAATAATTCTGTTGCCCAGGCGACTGAGAGTAATGATTTAAGAATTCATCAAAGCCGATTTCAAGGACGATCTAGTCGTATGTGAAATGCGGAAACAATGTGCCTTTAATACCATACTACAGTGTGTGTGTATAAAGGACACGTGCCCGAGGCTCTTTATTGATTACAATAGCAATATTTTGTATCAGCTTACAGGGTATGTACGTTTAGTAATGACTCTGAAAACTAAAATTGCAAAAAAGACTGAATGGGTCAGCAGTGAAGCAGCTTAAAGCATTGTATTAAGTATTGTAATAATGTGAAATGAAATCGGGTTTTATGCCCCGAAAATTGAATCTGAGAAGCGTTACTGAATAACGCTTTTCAGATTGTGTATTCTTGTTAAGAATTAGTACTCTGTGTTGACATTCGCTCTGGATTTTCGGCGATATCTCAAAAACGCAACCGCCTTTTGAAATACCGTTTTCAGATGTTATAGTTTGATTTTCTATATTTCGAACGGTAAAACACACACGAAACTTAGAACCTCTCCTTAGTATCCTGATCCGACTTCTGGTCCCGTGTGGTGTTGAAACACAGTGCAAAATGTACACACTGCCCCAATAATGATGATGTCCGTTACCCGGAACCGGAACCAAAACTTGGAACAGCCCCCATTGACATTTATCATTGTGTTGAAACACGATCTTAATCGGTTAAGTTTTGAAATCCATGTATTTTTCTCATCTGTTACAAACCTACATACCACTACACAATGATGACAGGCCATAACCTGTAACCTGAACCAAAACTTGGAACACTCCCAATTGACTTTTATCATCGTGTTCAAACAAATTTGTACTTTTGAAATTCATGTCTTATTCTCATCTGTTGTCAATTATATCGAATTCATGTAAACTCATCATCTTATGATTTGCACCAGCAATCGCGATGATTGCTAGGCATCTCAGAGTAATGATGCACACTCATGATTGGAATGTGCTTATTTTACCATATCAATCATCTGTTATATACAACGTCACTGGCAACAGAAGGGATACCATCGCAGAAAGCCAATATGAAAATGATCCTCTCATGATGTTGGAGACTTTTTTGTTGGAATGACAACTTAATTTGTCTTTACATGGAGGGCTAACGGTATGATGTATTATCGGTTTGTGTTATTTTACACACACCCTCAAAAATAGATGCTTTATATGAGAATAAAATTGATACAAACAGTGAGTTCCAAACGCTTGCTGTGAACCAACCACAGACGCTTTCATAGAATTTGATGATCTGACTTTCACAAATGACACTGAATGATGTTTAAAGTTTGTCAGTGATTATATCATTGGAAGCTGTTACAACCAGGTTTTCAACTTCAGTTTGCCATTGCAATATGGTGATGCGGGAAACTCAGACAGATCAAGGCAATTATTGAGAGTTACAAAATACTGATCATCTAAGCACTTTCATAAAGACAAAATATTGGATGAGGTATGTGTAGGAAATAGTTATACCGCAGTTCATGTTCACCTACCAGATGTAAACACCATCAGTCTCTCAATGTCGCCATTAAACACTATGACAGACACATACTTTTTGGTGACACAATGTACCGTATTATTGCCACATCATCTGGTGTATTCCCTCGCACCCAACAGTGCACTTTTCTGAGTGTTCAGCTCTGTGTTTTAGCAATCAGAACATTTCATTTATGGTTTGTATTAATCATTGCTAATTGTCGTTGACATAAGTTTATGATGTGGTGTTGGAAGTTTAGATATGGTGTAAGTGCATTAATGGAATAATCTGGTTTGAACGATGTAACAGGAGCAGACTGTATTTTGCTCGAAGCGATTAGCAAAAGCCTCCCTTTCACACGAGAGCAATTAAGCAAGGGTTCATTGCTAAGATGTAGCATGGTTGTTAAATGCACCTCGTGCAAAAGCCTGCTAGATCAGTCATTTTTCTTTGTTCAACCCAAAGTTATAATTATAGTTACAGACATAAGTCATCAATTAAGAAACTAGTTACCTTAATCCTGTTCAAATTAAACCGAGTTATAGATATTAAATATTGTCTGCCCTTTATGATTTAATTTCGAAAGTTACTTCTGAATAATTTAGGCAATCATTGTGTGGGTTTTCAGAGCGTAACCACACAATACATAATCGTCCTTGGTGTGACGAAAAGGACATTAGCCCTGCCTTTAATAGATGAAATCCTTTGAATGTCATGGCGCCCTGTTGAGATCGTTAACCACAAAGAGACATGAACTTGACTTCCCGGTTATGATATGATTCCCTTAAAGGGAATGTTTACCTTTGGGTTTTTTTTTGACAAAACAAATATTGAGATATCGCTAAAAATTCGAAGCGATTATGGCCATCGCAGACAGAATTATGCGTAATTGGAATACTCAATCTGAGAAACGTTGTACTGTCAGGTACGCCTCACAGTTTTAAATTGTGACGATTAAAGCGGATATATTTCCCATTACTTCAAGGTGAAATGATTCTCAAAATGCTTTTTACCATCAAAAGCTGCTGTACTTCTAACAATGCAAGTATAAATTTATTGCCTTTTATTTGAAGAGTGAAATTGCGGAAATTTCAACCATCTTAAGTTACACCTCAAAACTTGGAATTAATCCAGTTGTGGGTCCATTGGGAATTGTATTTGAAGTTTGGATTCTGCGACAGTTTGACCGATATATGAGTAATTTTGAAACAGATTCCAGGTCACATTGACCCAGAAATTGGTGGAGGGGCATTTCAAAACCGACGGAAATTTTTGAAACACTTTCGACGGGAAAGCATTCCACATTTTTTTCAACTGACGGGAAAAAATAGAAACACATTCAGTGGAAAAGCATCGACGGAAATGCAGTTAAGCACCAAATCGATTCATGTCAGCCATACTTCAATAAACCTGTTTCATCAAATACCAACAAGCATAGATTGTAGGACATTTTTAGTTTTCAGACAAATTATCCCAGAGAGAGACAAGCAGATTCCTTTGAGGTGAACTTCACACTTGGCTTGAGGCAATATTTGCACAAAAAACTGATTCATCAAAGGCAACCTGGTTTGGAAATTGGTGGAAAATGTTTTTGTCGGTTGACATTTCCAGGCAATATATTCCAGGGATTCCCTCTACGTTCACACTTGACTGGAACCGTTAAATGCTTTGCAGCTTGCCCGAGGCAAAACTTGTAGCTTCAAACTAATTCATCGGATGCTATCTGGGGTGGAAAAGAAAATTGGGGGGCACAATTTGTGGTTTTATTTTTACGGATATTAATAACCGAAGGTTAGGTGGGAAGGTCGAGGGAAAAGTAATGAGTTCTTAACGGGTCTGAGGAAAGGGTAATTGCTAAGGCCCCTCCTCAGGGATCATGTCATATGGTACGTGGAGATATCAAACCTGTGCCGCAAAGAGTTGTAACAAAAGGGTCCTAAAGTTGAGTTGAGGTAAAGTACTTTTGTACGTTGGGGTGGTGCTTGACCCATTTTGGGGGGATAGTGTCCCATATTTTTTGTGATGGATGTATGACTTTGATGTGGCCCAACCCAATAAACTAATGGAGCCATTGCAATTACAGCTAGCATAATTTCCCCCCTACATTAATCAATCAACATGACACGAGAGTCTGAGAGAATACAACCTGTTGAAGATTATGAGATTAAGGAAGTTTGCCGACATTCCGCACTCTATGTTATGGTTATATCTGGTAAAGAAACAATGATGCCTATAAAGTGAACTAAATCACTGAAACCTAAATTAAATAATTAGGGAACTTGTAAACAAGGGCACTTGCTTGGGAACCAGAAACACCGGGGTTACACTCTTTTCCACGATAAGTGTTCTGGGTTCTTTCACGGGCACTACCAATCTTCAGAACAAACGGCTTAGTGTTTGTTTCTTTGTTTGTTTAGATGATCTTCCCGACAAGGAACTCGGCAAAGCTTTGAGATAAAAGCACAACCTCTCTCTTAAGGCTACAAACATTAATTGACCTCTATAATTAAAATTATGAATGGCACAAATCATAATTGTCAATGAGCACGACAATATTTCTTCTACTACTAGTCATTGTGAAACCAGCGGTTAAATAGCTTAGCAGGGTTCGAACCCGCAACCTCGTGATACGAAGTTCTGCATTATTATAAACCAATTGACGATTGTAACCTGGGTTAGTGTTCCATAATAATACAAAAGTATCTTGCTCAAGGACACAAGTGCCACACTCTGATAAAAAACACCAGAGTTTGAGTCCGGTCCACCAGTTTGCACGAGTTTCACAAGTTGAGCCATACACATTCTGTACATTGACATTGGCATTGACGTTGAATGAGCCATACATTTGCCCAGGGATCATGTTTACATCAGTTTCCTGCCGCAGGTACGCGCTCTCCCCTCCACTCTCACGAGCCTTCCTTCGTCACCTGCCTGTTTTGTTCGTATACTTCAAGGTCACACAACTTCCTTAGATTTACTTTTTCCTTCTTTCGTGTGATAATAGTGGATACAAGGGGAAGTATTTGTGCAGCCCACGACACATGCAAACTGTCACATTCAACACATGCATGTGATTAAATCCAGCCCCAGATGCCTATTTTTAACAATAATTATAAACTACTACCTTCCTTTAATGGTGGCCGCAGTACATGCCCGGAGAAGAAGGAACATTCGTAGTCACTAAAAATAGTATGTGTGCTTCGAAAAAATGCCAGTCAAAATCATACCCTATTAACAAGTGTACCAGCTCTTGGCGGAAACTCCTATATACTCCAAAGTGCCAATTCAGAATTGACCCGGAAGTGGTCCCTGTATAGGCCATATTTGTTTCCGGGTCATGACCAACCATTGGTCAAAGTCGAGACCTAAATATGACCTTGTTCGATTGGTTTCCTTCTCCAGGCTTCAATGTGTGTCTTGTTCCTTTATGTCCCATAGCCATAATGATACCTGATTATCTTTATTGACAGAGGCCCAGACTAATTTTACCTTCTAGACTCTGTTTGGCTATACATTGATTGGTAATACAAAATGGAATGAGAATAACAAATAAAGTACAAATAGAAACCTAAATCTTCGTTTGTGAAAGAAAGGTTCTGTCTGCGAGTAAAAACCTTCATAGGTGTATAGTGGATGTTGCATTTGCCTTGAGTTGATAGTACTTTAACAGAACATGACAATGACTTGCCTGGAATAGATTCTGTTGCTTCAAGATTGATGGCGCCAAATACAGGACACGGATTTCCAGCGAGCAGATGATGCCAAATTCAGACGTTTCGTAAGCCGTTTTTACGCGACAAAGAAAAACCAGTGCAATGTGTAAACGTTTTACATCCATGTTAAAATAAAACGAGTTATCCCTTCTAAATTGCTCTCGTGTAAACGGGGCCAGCGTCATCATTAGAAAATCAGGTTGGATTGCGTTTCTTTCTTTGTCTTTCATCTCTATGGACCCAGGTTCAAATCCCACCTGCTTAAAACAAGCGAACTTGCCCAAACTTTCTCATTCCATATGAAAACAATGTGAACAATTTGAGGTGACGAACTTCTCAAAGTAGACTCAGAATTGTTTCGATTGTAGCTTTAATTGGATAATCTACAACAGAAAACAGTTATCCAGTTTAATCGCGAACCACCACACAAAAGTATTACTCAATCCATCCATTTCCGCACTACAGAGCCGCCAAAATCCCACAGAAAGTGCGAGACTTTACTCGATTCGTGCTATGGAGTAATTGTCTTGACACTTGAACGATCGCCAGAGAAAGATTTCTGTCCCCAACAGTTGATGGATTCTATCAGATTAGAATGTGACATCCAATGGTCATCTTTGATCCAGCCAGATAAATCATGGTGCCCATTGATGGATCTTGGATCTTAATATGTGATCGATAAAAAGTGACATCAGATATGGAGATGTTTACTCTAATCAGTGAGAGCCTTAACAACGCCTCGGCAAACATAGACTTTTCAATCGCGGACAAACTAAAAACAAGAAACCCGAAGGACTTCGATGCTTCCAACTCAGTCCGTGTCCGATTTAGTGACTATGTCAATAACGACTTCATCACCTCGTTATTATGGATTGACGGATTGCTGGCAGTGGTCATTGTCTCGTAATCATATCCGCAATATCACTTATTCATAATTTGCTTCGTAAACGATTGAAAAGGTATTTCTTCTCTGCTATCCAGGCTCAAATAGTGGTTGAAACCATAACCTCTTTGCGGACTCTGAAGGGGGAAGCCCTGTTTCGACCACAGGAGTAGGTTGCAACCTACCCCTG
This sequence comes from Asterias amurensis, assembly GCF_032118995.1. Classification (NCBI taxonomy): domain Eukaryota; kingdom Metazoa; phylum Echinodermata; class Asteroidea; order Forcipulatida; family Asteriidae; genus Asterias; species Asterias amurensis. Next base: position 12,826,022 of record NC_092658.1, on the reverse strand, counting down.
GTGCCAGTAGATTTGGGCTGATAGGTCCAAATCAGTTAAGTGTAGCCCTCACATTGAGTTGGTCGTCCGGCGATCTCTCATAAAAATTGTTTTTTAAATATCACTTGTAAAATAATGGTTTATTATTAAATAATGAATGTAACTTAACGAGGAACTTTGCAGGGCCTTGATGAATATACAAAAGTATATATAAGTAGAAATAAATGAAATAAACCAGTGGAATTGTGCACTTCAGTTGGTAACTAAAAACAAAACATGTTTATTGTTTTGTGGTTGTAACTTGGGTAATGATATTGGGTACTTGAAGCTCCAATGTGGAAATTAGTTGAGACAGACTAAAAATACTCTCGGTAATTAATTTGACGATAGTGAAGGTCAAGTGCGGATATATACATTAATATGCATGTTGAAGGATTGATCTTGGTTATTGTTTGGCAGGTATTGTTAATCCTGATTCATGGCGGGGATTCTAAGCTGAGGGACTCTTGCCCATCACTTCTCGGTCGGGAAAACAACAAACGATTAAAAGGGTTACGAGAAATTTAATTAGTGTTTGTGTGTTTATTGGAAGAGTGAAACTAATGCATATCTTCCATGGTTCAACGAAGCACACTGTTAAAACCGAATGTAATCGACTCATATTTGATCAGATTTTTTGATTGCTAATTTGTTTATATGATATATCGCCTAACATGATCACGGCCGGGCGGCCATTTTAAAGTTATAAAAGGGATACGTTGCCACCTACTCATTGGGCTGATACAGGGTTTCTCCCGTCACAGTCTGTAAAGTTGTTGGGCTTGGGTGCCATCCACTATAGGGGCCTGGTTGGTAGAGCAGAAATGCACTACATTCCCAATTGTTTACAAAGCATTATGGATGAGTGCCTGTCTCTAGAGCTCAAGTGTCATGACCGGGATTCGAACCCAGCACTTCGGCCACTCGGCCACGACACGTCACACAAGAGCTGTCCTCGTCAATGTTGATCCATTTAGGCTTTGTTAAAGTTCTCGAGTTAAACGAGAGTGTAGACATGTTCAGTCAAACATTGGTCCCATCAGACAAGACACGTTTATCTTGTTCTGCGCATTATTGCAACAAGGCACTTCCATTATTGATCTGCGCATTAGGAAAACAATCTGTTTCTTGATCTGAGCACTATTAAAATGGATAGACTGTCGACTTTGATCCGTAAAGTACATGTAATAATAAAACAATGCAAGGGTTTAGCATCTTGATCTGCGCATTTTGAAAGGAGACAATTCCATTATTGATCTGCGCATTAGTATGATAATCTGTATCTTGATACCACAGAGTGATACAGACATTATTAAAATGGACAGACCAACAATGCATGCCTTTGTGATCTGGATTGCGCCAAAACATGATACAATCCTTGATGCTTTCCATCTATCTGTAGCAAAGTAAATCAAGTATTGATGCACCATTAATTTGAATGATGAAGGAACTCCAGTTCTGTTAATGGAACTAAAGTAATCCTCGAAAGTTCTTTGCTCTGTGAGTCACAAACATCCAGTAGAAAACACACATTCTCAACAATGCATCCTTGTGGAGCATTTCTTTTCTTTTTTCACTTAACATCCTCCCGTAGACTTTGTACACAAATTACCTTGTGGAGCATCACATTCTTTAGAATTTAATCATGTAGCCTTTTTTTCTCTTTTTTTTTGGTTTTTGCTCTGTCTCTTTATGGTGCCGAAAATGAGCTCAGAGGAGTTTTGTGATACAGAACAATTGTGTGGGTTTTGTAGGTTTTGTAAATGTGTAAGTTACTCAAAACAAGGCTATTGGCCACTCTTGGTAAGGGTTGCCAAAAGCATGTCAAGTTCAATGACCAGTGTATTTGATAGGTATGTCCATCTTTCTCATAAAGATATGGAAATCCAGTTTGACCGCTGCAGACTTTCGAAATCTCCAAAATAAACTTTGAGTTTAAAGATTATGTTCTTATGGGCAACAAAATTTTGCAGAGTCGGAAACAGACATGCTTGGCTCAAATCTGAATATCAAGTTGACCGTTTCAGGCTTTCACGTAATCCCAAATAAAGCATGTATAAGGAAGATTTAAAGTCTTTTGTTTGCTGCGAAACTTGGCATGAACATAAAAACAACTGTTTGGGAAACAGGCGATGATGTAAAAGGCTTTAACCCGTGATCCTAAACTACAGCCGACTGTCTTAGACTTAACGATAATTTGAAATAAACCTTTCTTGGATTTAGTGTTTAGACTGTTGACATTGTGAAACTAAGCAACAAAACTGTCAACAAAAACAGCATGACTCTAGAAAATTTAATTTATAAAACTAACCATTTAGACTTGTTGATTATTTCAAAGCTTTCCTTGATCCGAACCTAAAACTGACTTTTTAGACTTTACAATCCAAAAAAAACCATTCTTGAAGTGTTTAGAGCCTTGAGGATTTTGGTGAACTTGGCAACAAAACTGTCAACAAAAACAGCAGGTCTCCAGACGAAATTTGTTTTGGGTTTATAATATAAATTAGCCATTCAGACTTCCAGATTATTTCAAGGCTTTCCTTGATCCGAATCTAACGGACTGTTTTAGACTTGAAGATAATGCCAAATTGATCATTCTTGAAGTGTTTAGTGTCTCGAAGATGTGAAACTTGGCAGCGAAACTGTCAAGGAAAACAGTAGGATTGCGGACGGGAATTGTTTTGCTTGCAATTGAACTAATACTATTAACTATTCAGACCTTCAGATTATCCAAAAAGAGACCAATAATTTAGGGCTGGATTAGAGTGTTTTAGGGAAGTTGTACAGCATGCAATCCAGGGGTAAGCCTATCTTCCTCAATGTGGGTTAAAATTGCAAACCAACAACAATATTCACACTATTCGTAAATCATTTTGTTTGTTAAGATGTTGTTTGTCAGTTTAATAATATATAATTCAATTTATCATCAGCAAATAAAATGTGATTCATCTTTTAGTGCTGAGATCTCCCACTTCACTTATGTCATCAAAGGACTGACTAGCCGAAAACAGGTGGAGAAACTCAGCAAAACACCCCGGCCAAGAACTCGCGTCGTTCACGGTCGACATAGAATGGCTTTCAATAATTACCATAAAATTGACAAACGCTTTCAGGAAGTGACTAATCGGTTGAGTGCGTTGCAAGGTGCTGAAAACTTGGAAGGAACTTAGAAACTATGGATCTCCGGGTTAAGAGCCTACAAAGTTATCTTTTCTTGATGCTGTTTTGTCCCCCACCCCTCCCAGTTAAATTTAGGGATTTTCAGATGTTGAAAAAGGCTGTACCCCGTCTCGCATCGTTGTTTGTTGATACATATTTTAAATTACTTCCATGGCAACCACAGATTTTATCAGAGACTTCCCCCTGCCCCCCCCCCCCAAAAAAAAAAAAAAAAACAAAAAAAAACACATCTGTTGAGTTCATCATCCGAAACAAGATGTGTGTCTTTTCTCACCAACATGCCACAATCACACCCCTGTTCACACTGGGCATTTGATTAACTCAACTTAATAATTCAAAAGATAATCTTTCAAAGATAAGCCAACGGGACATGTGAAGACATCATCTCTCATTTTAATATCCTAATTTCTTATGACACATGCTTTTTCGGAAATATGATGAGTCGCCATTCGTCCAGATTTGGCTAAAAAACAAGATACTCAACACTCTACCCGGGAAATACAGTCAGTTCTTTTTAATTATCAGTTTCACAAAAACAGGATTGATACCAATTTGGTGTTGCTATTCGTAAGGTGATAAGTGTTACATTTGGGACATTTTCAGGAACATGAATTAAATTTGGTGTTTTCATCCAGTGAAAACATCAGATTATGCGGTTTCTGCCAGAAATATGTTTTGAAGGGAATGTGTTAATAATTTGATTTGAAACCTTGCATGTGGATATACAATTAACTGCAAACTTGAGTTATAAATTGACATCATGGGTGTTGTCATATATAGATGTTAATCAAAGAATCAAAGTGTATATTATAGGATGTTAGAAAAGTAGTAACTTCTGCAACAACAATTACTATTTGTGTTATTTATGAAAGCTGTTCGGCTTCTCTAAACTTCGAATTATTACACAACCAATATTTTTAAGAGCCACCATAACCACAACTCATAGAATGTCCATATGGTTTTTCAGAAAAACAAAGTGTTCTAAATCAATATGGTTTCGAATCGACTTTTACAATTTCATTGAAGATTGCAGAATCAATCAACTTGGGTGCTGTTTTTTCTTTCCGGCGGATCTTTTCATCCTTCTAGAAGTATTTAGGAATACTTTCCTAAATGAAAAGACAATAATGACCGTACCAGGAGGCAATGACATATCTCACCTATGTTCATCATTTTCCAAATAACAGATGGAAGGACTCTTGACATGTGACCTGCCAGGAATCTTGACAACATTTTAACATACATTAAATGTTTTTAGCCGTGACTGGTTGATACCTTTTATCCTGAAATCACATCAGAGATATACAAATAGGGCTACCGCAAACCTGGCCTACTCTCTTAATGTAAAGAAGCGAAAAACACCACTCTTTACATTTTGAGTTGTCCCTCACCTGGTTTTTTAAAAGAGTTGTGGTTATTTTACTTTTTAGAGGGGTTTCACTCCAGGACAGAGTTTGGAAGACCACTCAAAAAGATGCAAACTTCAATCTAAAAGAGTGGAAGACCACTCGAAAAACAGTTGTCCCTATGGCTCTTCAAAGAGTGCCTTTTCACTCTTTTGTATTTAGAGAGTATATTAGACTTCCGCCACACAGTTTCAAGTTATACTTTTCCTCAATACATTTATTTATTTATTTAAACCACAGTGAGACCTTTTTTGGTTTAGCAACTACAGCTATGGCTACAACTGTTGCTCAGGGTATTGTTATGGACATCCCAAGACATGATGACGCGGCAGTCTTGTCGTAGCCGTAGCCGCTATGTTGGATACGACCCAGTTCTCATTGTAGTAACTATTGTTTGTAAGGATACTGGAGGTAACATTTTGAGTTCAATGTCATCTTTTTAATACTGCTGGAAACAGACCATGGAGGCCGTGTCTCCACAGTCATTTATAGTCTTTGTGCCCTTACAAAAGTCATCCCTATGGTTTTGCAAATTTGAAAATGGCCTTGCCCTCGCAAAGACGAAATTCCAGATCAAAACGGTTTAGGTTCTAAAAATAGAGCGCCTCTCTCTCAATATTGTTGTAACATAATTGTGTTGTTCATGTTTGGTGTTATCTTCTTAACATTTGACATTGAATATCATTTAATAACAATATTTTCATTGTTCAGTTTGTCTCTGTCTTTATTGTTTTGTCCGTCGTCCATTGTCCTGTTTTTCTCTTTGTTCGTTTGTTTGTGTGCTTTGAGTATTGTCTGTAAAAGGTTGGTTTAGTGTTCTATATAGCTTCGACTTATTAAGCAACCCTGTACTGTTTTTTGTTTCACTTAATTTAATATAATAAATTATTTTATATAATATGATTTACATATGGGAATAGAACGTACATAATTAATGTTTTGATTGAATTGAATAATTTAGCATATATACGAAAATGGAACGTAGGAGCACATACCATCTTCTCAAGAATATGTGTTAGGCCTACGTAATGATTTTACATTAGTTTCAGACCATTAGCGGTTCACTGGTTGTAATGACTACACATTATCACATGTGGAAATTTCATTTAGTGTTAGCGACCTTTTTATGAAACTGATTGCAGTGGGAAATACATGCATAAACAGGACGGAGGCAACAGCCACATTGTTTGTGCATTAAGTCAAATCAATTAGGCCTGTGGCCTCTGGATTTTTTACATATTTGTGGATCATCAGTGGTCATCTAGAACGCTGTGGGTCTCAAGCCTGATCAAAGATAAATTCCGATCAATGGATCGATCGGTCGTTTGCATCGTATGATCGGTCTTTTGCATCGATCGTTTAGTCATTTACATCGATCAATCAGTCATGTGCATCGATCCATTCATTTGTCTTTTGTGTCGATTGATAAGTCTTTTGATCAATCAAACACGTCCATGGCATTGGTTAATCAGACTTTTGCCTTGATCACTATGTCTTTGACATGGATCTATCAGTCCTTTTTTTTCCAGACCGATAAGTCGATGCGAAAGGCCGATATTGGTGTTGCCACTTTGGCGTTCCATCTCGGATCTCCTGCGGTGATGAGCTCATCTATTTGGGAACACCCCTATGCCCAAACAATGAGGTATTAAAGCAGTTAACCTGTTTTGGTGTAAATATTTGCCTCCGTTCTGGACAAGATTTGATTCCTTCCTTTTAGTCTATAGTTGGCCTACCGGAAGACTCTGTCATCTTCGGATTGTTGTCAATTGATGTTTCATCTGCGATGGGGAAATACTGTCAATTATAGTTTACAGTATCTCCCGCTTGTAATTGTTCAGTTCTATACTATTGTCAATTTGGTGGTTTTTAATTGTATCATGTGTTGTCAAAGTCTTGTGTTTTCCCTTGGAAACAGAAGGAACACTTTCTGAACAATGGTGCCGATGGCTTTTGTTTTAACTGCACTTGAATGTATTTCCTTCCTACGGTAAGCTAAAGGAAGGATTTCATTCACTAAACCACAAGTTATGTTCCATATGTAACTTCAAAGATGTGTAAATTATCTGGCTTCCAACAAAGCCAGGTCTTAACCCTCTTAGAGGTGATTCCTCTCCTCTAAGGGGATCATAGAAAAGACTGACAAGGTTGTGTCACAACCCAAGATAACTTCTCCTTTGTATTGTTATCAAAGATGTGGGTGTGGTGTAACCTTGGTTGTATTTTGGTTCTACCTACCTCGTTTGGTGACACAAGGCGGCTCAATTACAATTTGGCACCTGTTGTTCTCGATGTTTTGGAAAGGCATTCGTGATCGAAACTTCGCCTGTGTTGAAAAGACAGCTGGGCCAATGAGAGTGACCGCTGAGGTTATTTATGTGCACTACTTTTTACACACCAAGAACAGCTATCATCACGTAGTCTGCCTCATTTCGCCTCAGAGAGGGCGCTATTAATTGTGTGACCTCATGCAAGGGTTCTATGGAAGTGATTTCGTCAGAGAGCAATTTGGTTATTAGCATGAGGTCATTCTTAAATTGGAAATAATTACTATCCTTGGCCTTCTCGATTTATTTTCAAGACACACATCTTGAGTATCCTCAAAAGTGCAGTGATGTATCTTGCTAATTATCTTAATGGCGCGACCACTCTCTTCATAATTTAGCTGCATCCACGTGTGGTTCCCAGACTACCCCCCCCCCCCCCCCCATCTCTATCCTACTCTAGTCCATCCACACTGTCACCAAGTGTCGACAACGATGACTCAAGAAACTATGAGTCACTGTCTTGGAGCGTACACTAAAGCACAATTCCAGGGAATGGTTTTTGAAGTCCACGGAAGGTGAAGGGTATCGATATACAGATGTATGGAATTGATTTAGGAATGTTTTGGGCTAAATATAAAACCAAGGGAAAGGTGGATATATAAAAGGATTGGCGTAAAAGGGATTTTATCTTGTGGGTAGGGGTCCACTTTTAAAGGTGAAACTTCCGAAGCGTATTGATGTGGATCAAGGGGAGAAATTGAACTGAACGCCGCAGGCAAAATATGAAACTTGTAAAAACATTGAGCAGAAACTGACGTACGGACAGCTGCGTTGCAGTGAGAGAAAAGAGGTTTCTTTGTACGCGATGATGGGATGTGAATTCGATGCTGAGAAAGGTCGCTTGATAGAGGAGGGATGTTTGATCATTATGCTATAAAAATTTCATAATTAAAAGTCAAGGTGAAATTAAGAGTGGTTTAATTATATTTTTAGTATAGATTGGCAGTAAATAAGACATGTCTTCCGGTCACATGGAGTCCTAGACTTAAGGGACTCTGGAGCGGGTGTTTTCCCGTGTCAAGTTCTCCTTTAGCTAGACTTGTGGACAAGTCGTTTGTCACGGTGATAGCCAAATGGCTCGCGCAACTAGCTCGCGAAACTGATGCAGAGCCATTTCGCTATCACCGCGAAAGAACAAAACGGCTTGTATATCTACTCTTTAGCTCGTCCGGTCGAGACCCAATTGCTCATGAACTCCAACGTGACGATAACCTCACCCAGGCCGACATATCTTAATTTACATGTCACAACAGTGATTACATTAATTGATCAACTTGGACAGCTTATATTAGCTTTTTGTTTCACAAGGTGTAGGCCTTTGCGTGGGGCTGCGTCTGATTATCAGGGATGCAAAATGACTATCGGGGAGGTTATGTGGTTATATACAGGACATTTTTGTAGCGGCCAACTCTGCTGTGTTGAAAAATTGACACTCTGGTTCCATAAAAGTAGTTTCTATGTTGGAACCTTAGGGAAACTCAAACATTAATTCTAATATTAAATAAGAAGAAACTATAAACTATACTGGGTACAACCATGTGTAAATCTCTGCTGAAAAGAGCCGGTTTGGCCTCCAATATTAAAGTTGACTATGTGCAAACGGGGAGAGAAGGGGCGAGTATAATGTGTTCATATTTAGCAGGCATTTTGAGGAGCTATCCTCTGCTTTGTTAGAACAAAAATGGAAACTTCGATTCCATAAAAAAAGGTTTTCTCTAGTATCTTATATACTGTTGGTTTATGCGAAAATTGAAACGAAAGTCAGCTATGTGCAAACGGGGAGAGAATGAGTAAGTTTGTTAATTTCTACAGGCACTGATTTGAGCAGCCAACTCTGTCGATTGAAAAATTGAAATTTCTGTTCCATAAAGGGCTTCATTTATGAGTTTCTTGTAGTATTCACCAATGGGAGGAAATAGTTGATTTATAAACTCATAATTTCGAGTGCAAAGTCTAGTAGCTATTTTCAGAATCATAATTTGAATGATTTTACAACTTCCAGTATATTAAAATTACATCCGGTCTCTGTGTCTGTAAATAAATGTTGGCTTATTGCCAATAAGTACTTTATAATGGTGACTATTTAATGTAAAGTTGACAGGGGTGCTACATGTCAAAAAAGTACGAGTCTCTTAAATCCCTCTATGGTTCTGCACCTGATTGGCTTATACGGCCCCATGGTTTCACGCGTGCGCCCAGCCACAGTGCGGTAATCTTCACATTTTCTGAAGCAGAACTTTAAAGGAAGAAGAAGAAATAATCTGAGGGTTGCTGATGGTTTAAAGGCAATGTATGCTTTTTGGAACCGTTCGATTGTTTTAATCCTATTTAGTAAGTGTTTGAGAATAATTGGTAATTGGATACACAATCTGAGAAACGTTTCTGATGACAAAGACGGACGTTTTTCAGATTCAAAATGTGTGGGATATAATCTGAAATCTGTTTCCATAACCATAATACCTTCGAACTGAAATGATTCTCAAAATGCTGTATACCATCGAAAGCTGCTCTACTTCTAACCAAGTAAGTTTGTATTGCCATTGATTTTAGGAGCAGCTACCAAAACGTACAACTTCTCTTTAAAGCAATCGCTCAACATCGGTAAACAGTATTGTCCAAAGGCCCACACTTCGTGTATCACAACTTATATATAAAATAACAAACCTGTGAAAATTTAGGCTCAATCGGTCATCGGAGTCGGGAGAAAATAACGGGAAAACCCACCCTTGTTTCCGCACGTTTCGCCGTGTCATGACATGTGTTTAAAATAAATCCGTTATTCTCGATATCGAGAATTGTTTTAAATGTTTTCTCAAAAAGTAAAGCATTTCATGGGGTAATATTTCAAGTGAAGTCTTTCACCATGTATACCTTCTGTACACCCTGTAAGTTGTTTGTAACTGTTCCGAAAGTGTCATATGGCTTTAAACGAATATTAAAGCAACTTTAAATTATAACTTCAAATTTATTTCTGACTTAATTTTCACTATTTGATAGTTGCAAATTATTATTTATGGTTTATTAAAATACTGCAAATACAGAGGCTAAAAGCCGAAATGAACAGTTTACAAAATAAATAGTTAGCAAAGCGCACTCGCAGACTTGAGCGTCCTACCAGTAGAAAATAAACAGTTAAAGAAATGAAGACACGACTGAATGAAATTGTGCCGTAATTCCCCCCTGTTGGTTTCTAAAGATCAGGTTTGTTAAGTCGTACGGACGGGTACTGAACCGTTCTTCCGTAAACCAGCATGGTAACTTTATATCCCATGGTTACATTACAGAAAGTTCTCTAGTAGTATATAAACATATGGAGTAATGTGTAATATTAAACAGTAGCCATTACAACCAAAGGTTGACAACCGACAAAAATTACGTAGGATGTACGCGTCATCACTTCCGGTTAATGTGCGACGTTCTGTATTGTTTAGACTTGTGAAAGTCCCTGCGCTATATTATAATAATAATAACTTTCGATTTATATAGCGCCTAATAACTAACACTTAATTCTCTAGGCGCTTTACATTAGTGCCCTGGTCATAGGGCCAATAACTGTATATTGAAATATATGGGACTCGTGACTGGTTTTAATAACTCGTACATTGTGAAACCATTGAGGAACTTCAGACTCTGGAACCAGATTTGGACTTGGCGATACGAATTACCACAAATGCACAAAACCTACTCTTCTGTCGACACCTTGAATATATGTAAAGGCCTATAAGAAAGATTTTCGGATCTACAAAACTATGACTGAGGTCGGGACGTCCCTGTTTCAGAAAAACTGTTTTAACTTTGAACCTAATGGGCTTAGACGCACTTATAGGCCTACACGCGTTTGGGTTGGGGAAGAAAAAAGAGGAAACGAAATCGCGCGGTTTAACCGATCTCATTATCCGAATAAACATGGGACTAATACTAGTCTACCCCCCCCCCCCCCCTTAACACCGTCCAGCCACCTCGGCAGACAGTACTACTATACTCGTCACTGTAAACCAGCGAAGCATATCTTTTAATCGTGCCATCTGTTCTTATATGAAGATAACACAAATCAAATACGACTCACCCACGTGCTGGTGGCCACGCCTTGAAACATTGAATTTACAATCAAGGATGAATTTATTAACCGTAATAATAAATTTAATGTTCCCTGCCAGTCTACCAACCCAGATGTTCAGCAAAATCGATTAATCCCCTTTGATCGGAAAATGTTTGAGCTCTGTTCTTCAGCAGTTGTTTTAGGTCAACCGTATCAAATATCATCATTTCATATCAGTAATTAAAGTTCGGTTGACATTAAAGTTCGGATTGAGCCGGACTTGGTATCAGCAGTTTTGAAAAACGTTGATTGCTGGGTTTCCGGTCTTCCTGACCCAGAAATGCGTCTGGCCCAATTCGGAATTTGGGCCAATTTGGATAGAAGATATAAAAATCTTTACTCTGAATATTACACCGTCGTCGTCGGTTCATAACTGTATTGTATTTTTGGATGCATTTTGCATTTTCATCATACTGTTAATAGAACAACTTTGTGAATTTGTCGCAGTCCATCCCCATTAAAAAAATAAACAGACAAAATCGATCCTTAAAACAAAATAATTTATTTATTGGTTGTATTAAAACAGACGAACAGGACAGATGCAACGGGAACCAAAAAGCACACGTTTATATTAAAAGTAGCTAGTAGCTGTGTTCCATTTAACCCGAAATAGGGTCATGAAGGTCATATTGCGGGTAAGCGTGACCCGTTTTCGGGCTCACATAGTCCAAAGCACAGTTTAAAGAAATAAGATATGCTGACCAGATTAAGGTTTATACCAACCTGTGAAATACCTCTTTACATGTACATTTTGTATATAACTGAACCTGTTCATTTTTTGTTTCTTAGCAGAAATATGTCGAAAACATATTTTATACACAAGCAGGCTCTAAGAATTTGGGCCGAGGATATAGCTCATAATCCTGGTTGACCCGACAAAACAGTTCATGCTGACCTCGACCCTGTCTGGGTCAATCTGACCCAGCTTTCCTTTTTGGTGCTGTTCTGTAGATTACTGGTTATTCCAACTTCCAAAAACACTTCTGTCTGGATTTTATTGGCGATCCTGAGTTGATCTAAAATCCTGGTCGTTGGATGAACTCGCGAATAGTTCCCATTCCTTATGTCTGGGATGACATCTGGTAAAGTATCACATCTTGGAATCATAATCATCTTGAAAATTACTTCCAATCTTTACATGATTGGTTTGCGTGTCTGAATGATTGCCTTAAAGGGAAGGTTTGGTAAAAAACTAATGGCAATACAAACTTACTTATTAAGATTTACATCAATGGGAAATGATGAGTGGATTATAAAAGTCAAAAACCGTGGACCCCCTCTTTAAATTTTGGTCACAGTTGTTTATTATCAATAATCATAGACTTAAAGGTATACGTTTGGCAATCACTCATACAATTTATGATAACACAAACTTACTTGGTAGATCATGTTTCGATAGTATAAATCATTTTGAAAATCATTTCACTTCGAAGCAATGTGGTTATGGAAAAACACATCAGTTTGTAACCCAGCCAATTTGAATTATTCGTGCATGGACATAATCGCTCTGGAGTTTCGGTGATATCTCAAAAACGCAAATGAAATAAAAGTTTCACAAGTTAGTTCTATTGTATATAGATTATCTGCATATTTATTTAGGAATGAAACAATCGAACGGTTCCTAAAACTAAAGGTATTCCCTTTAAAAGAATGATACCAGCGTTGCATGACCGTAGAGATCAGATCCAATGTACAAACTTCTACGTCACATCATGACACACAGGCAAATTAATTATGCAACTTGTTAGAAGACGTTAATTTGGTACTTTCCCTGGTGCCTTCCCGCCAAAGCCCATAAAGGGACCTCTCCTCTGCTACAGGGGATTATTTTATGAGATGGGAAGATTATTGGCAAAAACAGGATTACGAAATTGACTACGAATGGAGAGACTGTTTGGGGGAAACCGAGGGAGTAGGAAATCGTAGGAGTACTGATTTATTTCTGTAATGGAAGTTGGGGGTAACCTTAAAGCCATTGGACCCTTTCGGTACAGAAAAAAAAAAAGTTCACAGATTTACAAATAATTTACAGGGTTTACAGAAGGTAATGGTGAAAGACTTCTCTTGAAATATTAGTCCATGAAATGCTTTACTTTTTGAGAAAACGGTAAAACAATATAAATTCTCGTTAGCGAGAATTACGGATTTGTTATAAACACATGTCATGAAACGGCGAAACGCGCGAAAACAGGAGTGGGTTTTCCCGTTATTTTCTCACCGACTCCGATGTCCGATTGAGCCTAAATTTCCACAGGATTCTTATTTATATGTAAGTTGTGATACACGAAGTGTGGGACTTGGACAATACTGTTTACCGAAAGTGTATAATGGCTTTAAAACGAACATAAAAAGCATCCGCTTCAGTAATTTGAAGTTATGTTAACATGAAATAGAGAACAGTCATATTTTCCTCTTTAACACATGATTATCTTCTTGCTATCCCTTTCATGGTTCCATGAACTCGGTATTGTTTAATACCCTGACATTCTTATAATTTTGTAATATACTTCTCGCAAGCAAGTGTTAATTTATTTTTATTTTTTAAGTTGGTGAAAGAAAAAAACTGATTTCTGTCCAATTGGCAATTTCCATGAAACCATCGGTTTAATCATACTAAATTAATGATTCATTTCTGTCCACGACTTGATTCATGACATGCTGACCCGACCTATATTCTCGGTCAGATAACATTTCATAATACTAGTTATTATTATTACTAATCTTACCTCAATGTATCGTATACATTTTCTTCCATGCAATCTGCTTTACGTACTCGTGTTACAAAGCAGTATTGAAGAATTTTAAGAATCATTCAGTGATTGTTATGATTTTAATTTGATGAAAGAAATGCTTCAGTGTTTGTGCATTCAGTATTTCAATTCTACAAACCTTTTTCGAAATGACCTTCAACCATGAAAATGATCTACGTGACTTGAAGTCTTGAAGACATACCTGGAGCCTTGAACATACTTCAAGAATATTAAATGCATTTATTAATCTAGTTTTCACAGTAAGGAGGCTTGCTAGTTTGTAAGATACAGGTGATAGAATGATCATAGTTGTTGGGAGTTGTTTACGTATCTAAACAAGTTTACTGTTATTCTGTGTGTTGTACTCATGTGAGTGAAAGAAGATACAGGTGATAGAATGATCATAGTTGTTGGGAGTTGTTTACGTATCTAAACAGGTTTACTGTTACTTCTGTGTGTTGTACTCATGTGAGTGAAAGAATATTGTTGTTGGAAAGTCTTAATATCATCCGTTTAGACGATTTCTCAACAAACTTTCCCTTTATATCGATCAACGTTCATTCTGGTAAAACTTACATAACATACCGCTCCACTGACGGGTTAGATCCTATTATAATTTTAATTCACACTCTAAAAACTCTCTTGTCAAGAATTGACCCGGATGTCCCAGGGGCTTTAACCCATTTCCGAGTCAGTGTGATCCTGAATCTGTGTCAAAATGTCCCGGAAGAGTATAAAGACCGTATATAGTCTGAGCTAAAATCTCGGTTTTTTTAAACCGAGATTTTAGCTCTTGGTCAGCTTGACTTTCCTGGTCAGCTTGACCAAGAAATTGGTCAGGTCCCTTGGGAACCTTAATTCGGATCAAAATCCGGATCAAGAGTTTTGAGAGTTTAAGTCTGTTAATGTAATATGTTTAACCTATCTGTGCCGATTATGTATGACATCCTCATCTAACAACCAGTGAGTAATTAATGGTTCAAAATCTCTGTCTTTCCCATTTTACCCACAGCCGTAATAGACCCACCCACAAACGTCTTGGTTCAGTTCACCGGTCCAAACTCCTTCATCGTATCCTGGGAGCCTCCTGAACACCCTGTGATCGGATACAGCCTGATATACAGCGGGGGCACCCTTCAAGTCGATGGGGACGCAACATACGCCGAGGTGGTCAGCAACAGCCCGATCAACCAAAGGCAGTTCTCAATGGGGCTGTACTCCATGACATTGGCGGGTTACAGCAAAAGTGCGGAAACATTTACCATTTTAAATCCTGCGGACGCACGTAAGTTTCCACCCCAGTCCACTATTATATAGACTTATGTTTTGTTTGGCTGTCATAAAGGCCTCGAAATTAACCACAGCACCCACGGCAATTGCCGTGGTGCCCAGTGCTTTTGATTTGGTGCCCTTTGCAAAGTTCCAACACAAATATTAAGTTTCCTCATAGAAATGCCTCTTATCTGAGGAAAATGGCTGTGCCCCCTTAAAGAACAACCTTCAAGTTCTGGTTGGTTTTTACAACTCCACATTCGAAGAAACCCCACAATATTTGATAAACCTACGAAACGTTACAGCATTTAAGACTTGGCTAACTCGTCTCAGATTGGCACAAACCACACAATTTCTTAATATCTGAAACCAATTATCAGCCAGATGGTGTTCAACACCGCTGTCAGAGCATCAACATCGGGTTATGCTTATTGTAGGCTTGGAATACCATGGAGGTCATCGCCTTCGTTATCCTGCTTGGCCATGTGTCCCTTTAAAAGTCTCTAATAGTCTTCATAGTGCCCTTTGCAAAATGAAGATGGCCTTGCCCTCTCAAAGATAAATTCCAGGTCTGTTTATATGCTGCTGCTTGGTATGGTGTGACTCCATGTAATGTGCACACAATACTTCTCCTGTTCACTCAGACAAAGTTATACGGTGTATGTTTTAGCACAACTTTTAACTATGTTTATCTATGATGATTTAAAGCAATGTTGCAAATATCATATTGCCAATATCAATCATCAACTGAAACTGTGTAATCCTTATGGTTCGATTTCATGTTTATCTACTAAAGAAAACAACTATGATGACTGTATAGATTGTTCATTATTGCCAATGATTTGTACACTATGAGAGTGATGGGAGAAACATGCCTTCGTTTAGAAGAACTCATCTACAAACTAACCTTCCCAAAGCTTGTTTATTTTGATCCACCCTCATTCAACCCCAACATTTATTTTTCTCCACCACCCAACCGACCCAATGCAAGCTTAGTTCAGGACGACACATAAAAGTATCATGAAGTTTTATTTCCATAAAGTACAAAATACTAATAACCATTTATCCCCATTAATCCATCCACCAAACCCCCTTCCCATACCGCTCATCCTCATTTCTTCCCCCACAGCCTCCGTCGCGCGGCCACCAACCAATGTCCTAGTCCAGTTCCAAAGCCCCCATAACTTCACCGTAGCTTGGGACCCACCAGAGGAGCCCGTGGACGGGTACTTGATGACCTACAGCGGCGGGAAGCAAGTCCATATTGACGGTGGGGTAACCAGCGTTGTGGTGGTCAGCCAGGACGTGATAAACACCAAGGGATTCTCAATTGGGATGTATTCGTACACGGCGGTTGGGTACAGCAGTAATGCGCATGGTTTCATTAACTTGGATGAAGGAAGTCCACGTAAGTGGGATGTTCAAATCGCTTCCTATACCCATATCTTGAGTCTGTCCTTTTGTGTCTTCCTCCACAATCTATAGGTATTTCAGACCTTTTCTATTCTCTGCCTATTGTTTTTTTTTAGTATAAAATGCCAATGTACATGTAGCATTGATACACACCTCAAATTTTGATGCGACTTTAGTCGCCTTATTTTATGTAATCACGTTTAGTAATAATTAATCACTCTTAAAACTAATGGCAGTCAAAACTTACTTGAAAAGGATATCAGTTGCTATCCCCCAAATTTGAATCAGAGAAACGTTACTGTCGGATACGTTTCTCATATTGTGTGTGAGACAATTACATTTTATTTTTCGAGGTTGATAGTTTTATTGTATATGGGCCCTAAACAGATTACAACAATCGAAAGGCTCCAAAAGGCATACTTTCCGTAGACTTTGTTAGTAAGCACATTTCGAAGATGCAAATATTTGTTATTAAACTTAATGATGCAAAGTAATGAAAACACAAACATTGCTAAGCTTTCCCTTAATAACTTTGGGGAGATTACTCTCTACGAAGAAAGCGTGAATGGAGCAACAGTCTGTGGTATATCATATTTTCATCCATCAGCCAGTCGTTTTATTTCCTCATTTCAAATCGCTTCATCCATGCAATTGGTTTTATTTTTCATGTTTCACCACTTTCATTTCTCATCTTCTGATGAAATTGTAATCCTTCTCTTGGAATTGTCCCCGTCTACTTTATTTTTAAACTAGTTTCTCGAATTCCCCTTTTCTATCTGTTGTTATCTTCAAGTTACCTTTTTGATTCTTGAAAAGTTACTACATACAATATATGGGGAAAAGAACAGAGAAGAGGAACATCAATCAATTGAATATGGACATTCTATGTACTCTAAAAACTGCAGGTCATTTTGATGGCACCACACACAAGTTCCTGGTCAGAATTGTGTCTGAATGAACCTAAAAAGAGCAAAAATTACGCAAAATACGAGTTAATACACAGTTTTTTAACCTTCCGGGTCAATGCAACACAGAAATGGGTCAGGCCACCTGGGACTTGGAATCCGGGTAGGGTAAATTCTGACCCGTGAGTTTGTAGAGTGTAGCGCCGAATGCACGTGACGCGTAGAAATTATTACCCGGTCATGCTTTTGCCGTTTTAATCATTAACTTATAGCATTCCAGCTTCCTTGTGAGTATCAGTCTGTGCTGCCAAAGTAGCACATCAAGCTTAATCAATCACGAGAACCATCTCTACCCTAATGTATACTCCTGGGCGAGGAGAAGCAATTGTAGTTAAAGTCACCTGGAAATAGAATTTTTTTCTTTCAAACATAAGACTATATGCTTACGAACAATAAAACAATTTTTTTAGTAATTGTTTGTCACGATTTATATGTTTAAACAATATATAAAGTTGTTTGGGGGCTGACTCCGCCTACCCCTTTTGTGACGTCAATCGAGGCAGACTTTGCCTGCAATGCGTATAGTAAACACACGTGCAAAGTACATGTACGTCCAAGTAGTTAGTTGGTACATTTTAAAAAGTGTTTTTCTGCATTCAGCAGCAATACACCTGGTCGGCATTGCCGGGAAAAAACAAACAATTTTTGTTTTGAAACGTACAAACTCACGACTTGGTCCGTACATGTACTTTGCAATTATGTTTACTCTACGCATTTCAGGCAAAGTCTGCCTCGATTGACGTCACGAACAGCGCCCTCTCGGGTCGGGGTCTACTCTTAAATTTGTAAATAACATAAGAACTGATTTTTTAAAACCTTAGTTAACTGTTTAGTCACATTCCACTCATCAAAACACATATATTAGTGACAAAAGCTTTATTTTGAAAAAATACCATGCCCAGGTGACTTTAAGTGTCTTGCATAGGGAGACACGTGTCATGACTGTGACTCGAATGACCTGAGTCCGTTATGACAATAAACCACTCTGCCATTTTACCACATTTTGGTCTAAAATACACCATCACGTTGAACTTGAAGTTAAAATTGCCATCTAATGTAAGTAAACCTGCTGCCGGGGGAAACCAGTATAACACCATAGACAAAAATATGCTGCAAAGCAAAGCAACAATTTGCACCGCTAAACTTCTTTCCTCTGATGAGCAACTGAGATTTTTACAACAACAAAAAAAATCAAAGGGGATCCGCTGTTCAAAATCAGATCCCTTTCATCAGCATCCAGGTGCATCTGATACGCCGTGCAATTGCAAACTTGTCCCGCCTTATTAACAACAACCGTTCGGGCTGTTTTGATTCGCAGCACCGGCACGTGTAGCACTGTAAAGAACTCGCAGTGTTGTTTATACCCCCAAGGACCATGTCCAAAAATAGTCAGAATTCCTCTCAAGTTCAACGCGAGTAGTTTGCCAGAAGCTGAAGTTGAGACCGGATGGCTTGACTATTAGCCCTAGAGCTGTTCTAATGACAATCAGAGTGTCAGAGCTCTGACACAGATTCCCCATCCGTGACGTGGTATACTCAGTAATGTTATCGTTGTTAACAACTTGCTCCAGATCAGTCGAGCGAGGGGGATGGCCAACTTCACGTTGTTCTTCAACCGCATTGCTGTTGTGTGTTTCCTCATATTTCCCCTTCCCAAGTATACACACGCTATACGTTATTCCCCTCTAGATCTCCCGCCCAAACCAAGCGGAACAAGAAAGCTGGTTGTTCCGGACTCCTTGCAGCTGGACTGGGCGGTACCGGACGGGGAGTTCGAGCACTACCGTCTGATCTACTCTACGGACGGCACGAAGGAGAAGGAAACCACGGTCGAGTTGCCTCCCGAGACGACCTCGTACCTCATCGAGGGATTGACCGGGCAGTTTTACACGAATCTCTACACCATAAGAAATGGCATCAAGAGTGATCTTGGGGAGTGGAGGGAAAACACAGACAAAGGTAAAGTTACTTTTCAATTTCTGCAGCGAGTTCCTGCTCTTTTACTCCTAGTGCCGACATTTCAAGCGTATCCTTATCAGTCCCAACCCATTGCTCTGGTGCCGGAGATGCCGTTCCTTCCTCAATGATTACAGCCCACTACAGTTTTAGAGCCATGATTAAAGTATAGCCAATCAAATTACTTATACTTACGTAGACTATGTTACCTTTCCCCCTTAAATGAAATCAGACATGGGCTGATTCCAAAGTTGTAGTATAGAATTCACCCACTCCCCCCTTACTCAAAACTGTGACAGCATTTTTTATGAAAGAACATTTTGTTCAAGCATGGTTCAGGCATGCACACATTTTTTCCCACTGACATACTCCTCAAAGTAAACAGTTTGATAACCGTTTATGTAGCGCGTCAGTTTGCGGCAGGGAACAAAACTAGAGCTAATGTTTTCCCCATCCCTGATATAATAATGTCAGAGGGTTCAGGGTCTGGTTGTAATTATCACTAACTAGGCCTACATTTGACATGACTCCATTCGCTTTAAGTCTGTATGGGGCAAATCTTAACCTTGCATGTGCTATCGTCGGCATCACATACCCTCTTGGGTCTGGTATACATTTTGGTAATGAATCTGACAATTATTAATGGTAATAACACACTTGGGCCCCTACTTTGTTAGAAGTCAAGCAGCATTCTAAATATTTTGCCTGTTGATAACAAAGTATACTTGGTTAGAAGTAAAGCAGCATTTTGATTTTGCATTTTGAGAATTTGTTCACTTCGAAATACTGAGGTTATGGAAACATGGATCACTGTTTATCCCAAAACATTTGAATCTGAGAAGCGTAATAACATTTCTCGGATTGTGATACCAAGTTGCCGACTATTCTTGCGTGGGCATCACCTCCAGATTTTTAGCAATATTATCTCAAAAACCCTACCACCCTTTGAAATGAAATGTTCACGGGTTAGTTTCATGGTATCTTACTATTTCAACAAACGGTGGGTGCCAATTACTAAATGTATACAGTAATCCCTTCAAAGGCGACTTGAGTTTAAATTATGGCTCTTATTTTTATTTTATTTTTTATTATTTTACAGTACCTCTACCACCGAAGGATATATATCTCCAGCGAACGAGCGATGTTGCTTTTACCCTCGCCTGGACCAAACCTAATGACACCATAGATGGCTACGTGATTCTCTACAGCCCGGATGAAGGTATAAACCTCTCATTGTCTAACTTCAAATAATTATTAATATTAGTTTTTGAGGAGGAGACATTTTTGAGGAGCCGAGGAGTTTAAAAGAGTGAAGGGTTGTGGGTGGCTTAAAGGGTTTGTATTCCTTTGGTTTTACTCTAAAAAAAAATATATGAATAATAACTTACGTTAAAAGTACCACACCTTTGGATTGTGTCGGCATATGGAGAGGAATTTCACTTTCACTGGAGAGGAATTTCACTTCGAAGTACTGCGGTTTGGAAAAAGATACCACTTTTTACCCCAAAATATTTGGAATATAAGGACCGTTACCGTGGTTACGCTTGATTATTTCATGTATTGCTATTAAATATATCATTATTCTTCCTCAGTGAACATTATTCGGTCAGGATTTTCGCCGATATCTGAAAAGAAAATGTCATCTTTTAAATGAAATGTTCACACGTCATGTATATTTTATTGTATACAACTACATTATACGGGATCAAAACAACCAAACTGAAAAACAGGTATACTTTGCCTCTAAAGTCTGAAGTCGACATCACGAGGAAGGTATAAACTTGTATTTACTGACACAAATTAACATGCATTCAGTCTGTAGAAGGGTACATTTGAGAAGCCCCGAGTCCCAGAGTTAAGGGTAGTGGCTTAAAGTCTAAAGGGTACATTACAGAAGCGGATGCAGATGATGGGAGGGGAGGGGAGAGGGGGCGGTGGGGAGATTTGGTTCAGAAGGAAATTGTTGTTTTCGAGTAGGGCATGGGCTTTTGAACTTTTCTTGATGGGGGTAAGGGTTCAATCCTTCCCCCTGAAAGCTCATCCAAGTTCCCGGTCTCTTCTAAGACGTTATCAGTGAACCTTGAACTTGTTTTGATAATGTGATGACATGTCTGATTTGGCTTAAGTGTTTTCAGTGATGTTTCTCTTCTACTTTGGGGTCTGTTTCTTTGCTTATAGAGAGAAAGTTAATTCCTTAGTAATGGCTGCAAAGGTTCTTTAGAATGTAGGTCTAGTTTTTCATTCTCTCCTCACCTTCTGTCTAACTCCACTGTTTCTGTTTCTTGGTGTATGAACCTGATCAAAAATATAGTTTTAATCTGAATTGTTGTATGACTTACGTATAATACACTCTTAAACCTCTAGAACGCGCCCTTGCTCTGATCCTGGGCCCAATTTCAAAAAGCCGCTGAAGCACAAAAAGTAGCTAAGCACAATCAAATTATGCTATTAAAACAGAATGGGTACATAATGCCATTTTATAATGTGACTGGTATCATTGCCAATTTATGCTTAGCGAGAAAGTTGTTAATCAATGTTGTCTACTTACACATGCAGCTCACTGAATTTGAGCACAGGTCCTGTAGGGAACCTGACCCATGTCTGGGACCCTGACCCATGTTGGGGTCAGGCTGACCCAAAAAGTGGTTCAAAGCAGCTCTTTGAAATTGGGCTCTGTGCCAAGTTTCATTCAGCTGTTAAGCAGAAAACGGAACTCTTAAAAGTGTGTCTGCTAAGCAAGACATTGAAGGGGAACAGTCGCAATCAATACGCACTTTACACGCTCTCTAGGCTGGTAACTCATACCTGATAAATAAGTTTTTTTTAATAATCAGTCCATTGTGTTTTATTTAACAGCTTTTTCAAATAGCACACTGGTTTGCGGACAATTTGCAAAATCATTTCGAGAAAATAAAATGGAACTTAAAGTGAAATGTTGTACAGATGTTTAAGGTCGTCAGTAAAACGGAAATGTATTCCATTTTCCATTCGTAATAACAATGTGATTTATGTCTTTAATCTGAATCAGACGATTGTAACAGAATATTGGTCATCAACAACATACACATTCATAATTTTTCAAAACTATGTATCGTTGTTTTAGACATTTGAGCAAATGTTATTCTTTTCTAATGTACAACTGCTTCCATATTCGAGATGTTTGTGACACTTCCTGTCGTTTTGTAACGATTAGTTTCTATTATTGATAGTCTACGTCTTTGAGATCTAAATACTTCCTGGAAAATCATGTTGTTAACTTCCTATCTGAGTTTAAATGATTGTTTTTCGATTGGCGATTGTTCTTCGATTGACATTCGGCTAATGCAGTGCAGGATAGGTAGTCATCAAATCATCTGTTGGCTGGTTTCAATTTGAAATGAAAGATTTTCGAACTGAAAGTTCAAAGTTGACAACTGCTACAGAGAAATAATTCCATCTGAAAAATTAAGAGTCAAGAAAAACCCACATTATCAACGCTGCTTACTTCACTTGTTGTTGTTAAGACTCAAACTCAGCAATTTTTCCTTTGAACTTCAATAGTTTGCTGGAAAATCATGTGTTTGTTTTCATGAAGAGAATGAATGTACTAAACACAAAAAATGGGTAATTGATAAAAAATTGTTGGTGCAACTTTAAAGAGATATCAGTTTTTATCTTCACAAATTTGCATCTAGAAACGTTTCTGTCAGAAAATTCTCAGATTGTGTATTCCATTTACGGATTATTTTTTCTACCATCTTTTGAAATGAATTTTTTACAGATTAGTTTTATATTGTATATTATCTGCATTTATATGGGATAAAAACAATCGAATTGTTCAAAGACTTTGGTATACCTAGCCTTTAGGTTCTGAATGTTGCTTAGCAAAAATGGGCTGGATGCCAATCACAGATGGTACATGTAAGATGGTACTTTTTATGGTAACCTTAATTCTGCTAATGTGTGTGTGCATCTTGAACAAGCAGTAAGCTTTCTAGATTTATACTCATCAAGCATCAAGAAAGCTTAAGCATGGTTCTATGAAATTTGACATGAAGACCGTCTTTAACTTTGTGTCTCCACAGTAACGCAGGAGAAGAAGATGATACTGAATAACTCCATGTCCAACATTCACATAGAGTGTGACTCAGTTATTACCGATCAGTTCCGGATCGGACTGCTGTCCGTAAGGGGGTCAATGCACAGTGAATCAGCAGAGGTACATCCACTCCTACCGGGAAGCAAGTGTAAGTTATGTACTCAGAACTCTCTAAAACACCCGGATTAGAAGCGATCCGAAATCTGGATTTTGGATTCCGCGTCAGGCTGACACAGAAAGTGATTTTAAAATCGAACTCAGAATCATTTGAGTGCAAACTGAGCCAGGGGTGGGTCAGGTCCCACAGGGTCCGGAATCATCTTGGATCAATTCAGGTCCTGAATCATGGACTAATTCGGATCCGGAAGTGTTAAGAGTGTGACCTGCATGACACAAGTTTTCCCAATTTTGTTTAAAAGAAGTTATTATGGGTGGACTGTTAATTTGATGAGATCATTTTTTTCTGTCAACAGTTAGATTTGGCATACACTGAACTAAAGTTCTTATTGGTACACGGTTGATTGGTGTTTATCAAGAAAAAGATAATTGGGTTCGATTTGTAATCTTGCTGATTATGAAGTTCATACCTGTACCGATTCCCCGAGGACACACCTCTAATATACGCATATGTGAGATATGGTGAACAATATGGAGCGCACTCTTTGGTTTGTGTTTTTTATTCAAACAAACTTACCCAAACCTAATTGTGTCATAGCATTGTGGCCACACACTTTTGTCGGAAAATGTCATATTGAAATTGTTGTCAACCTTTAGGAAATGGCACTTTCGATTACCGGAACTGAGACAAACCAGTTACAAGCATTGCAAACGGTAGTGATTCCTTATGTTGATACCAAAACTAAATGAAATCCCAGGCAAACTGAAACAAAAAATTGTCGTCGAAAATGTGACTTCCTTTTCTCATATGAAAGTTCACAGAACGGCCGTGTGGTTTGTTCATTGAACACTGTGGAACTGGATCTTTCCAAAACACGATGATGAATCCTGCCTTTAGGCATGACTTGTTCACTGTCACCGTTGTGTTGTGACGTCATATACTTGCTCAACATTACTTCATCATACCTGACTCATCTTCAAGACACATTCTTCAAGCATAACTGTCAAATTAAAAAGGGTCTCGAAGATCGAACAAGCTCTCTGCGAAGCACTCCTTTTCCAATAGATAGAGTCCTCACTAAAGCCTGGGAAAATTACAGGTCGTTACAATAATTACGTATTGACATCTATTGCTCAAAAAGTGGATTTCTTTATTGTTTACTGATGGCACTCTAATCGGGGACCAAACAGTACAATGACTTCAAAAAGATTGCACCGAGGTTGTTGGAAAGTTTGACTTATGAACAGGAAGAGTTGATTACATAACCATGTATTACATTATCAATCGTCCCTGGTGCTCCTTCCACCCCAGCCTGGTATTTAATTAAAACACTTGGTTTGTTGGTGGTCAATGTCACTGGAGCCAAGATGGATCCGGTTTATACAAAAACGGACACGAACAGGTATAATCCGTGTATGTAGTGCACCAACCCTACCGAAGGCCTCTACCTCCCCAGCGGTGCATCTTTCCCGGGCACATATTATTTTGTTTTTACCGCAGTGAGGGGTTTTGTACTGTTGACACTCCGAATTCCGGTGTCAGATGCAATTGTGTCCGCCATGCAATACTGTCCGCTCCGGACACTTTTGCAATATGCAATCGTGTCCGGGGCTATGCAAAAACCGTCAGGTGGACATGTATGTGCGCGCGTACGAACCTGAACCTACGTATGTATATGCAGCATGAATACTCACGTATTTTATGATTGCAGCGAATATCCAACGGCCGAACATTTCTCTTGTCATTCATGGCATGCACTTAGCTTGTAAAAAAAATGTTGAACGTGTTCCGTCGACCAAGGGCGGTTAATTTACTGCAAGGACGGTTTTGCACGGGGGCGGACACATCTGCATTATTCAGCAGCGTCCGGGCGGACACATCTGCATTATGCAGCAGCGTCCGGGCGGACACGATTGCATTTGCAAAACCGTCCGGCGGACATTATTGCATATGCAATAATGTCCTCCGGATAGTATTGCATAGAGGACACAATTGCATGCGACACCGGTCTTGAGATGAAACTACATGTAATTGTAATAACGCCGTTAGGCACATGTTCCCTCTTGGAGGATTATTTCAAAAAGCGTTGCAATTTAGTCTCCTACTCAACCCAGCATTTGGAAGTTCTCTCTAAAAAAATAATGCAAAAAAAATAAAAATGAAAAAGCACTCTTTGAGGAGCCATATGAGGAACAACTCTTTTTCGAGTGGTCTTCCTCTCCTTTAGATAGAAGTTTGCATCTTTTTTAGTGATGCTTCACTCTTTCCTGGGGTAAAACGCCTCTAAAAGAGTGAAATAACCACCACTCTTTTTAAAGAGCCATTATTTGAGGGACCACTCGAAATGTAAAGAGTGGTGTTTTCACTCTTTTACTTAGATAGAGAGTTGTCAGTACAAACCCCTCATTGCGGTGTAAAAAATATTACGCCCGTGGCATTCGACTTGTTCTCGGCATCCGACTTGTTCTCGGCATCCGACTTGTTCTCGGCATCCGACTTGTTCTCGGATACCTGGATATCCACCCTGGGGAATTCTAATTTGATGTCGGAGGGTGTAGAACACATCCACAACAGGGTGTATTTTTATTTTCATTCTGGCTGGAGCGTCATGCTTTGTCATGTCTCCTGAATGCAACGCGATCTTCTTGACTCACTCAGTTGTTTCCTTCACTTGTTTTGCTTCCGTCTGATCGAAGCAGGGGTGGGGGGGGGGGACGAGGAGGGGTCCAGGTCATAGACCTGTGGAACAAACCCTAGGATTTTGCGGGAAAGTTTACATTTCCTACACTGTGTCAGGAGACTTTTGCTGAATCTTAAAGAACTTTATGTGAACTTTGCGGGAAACAACATGGGTGGAAATTTGGGAACAGCCTTGAACTTCACAGAATGACTTAGTCCGATATAACAACCATATAGTACTTTCCAGTAAGTTGACCAACCATTTCAAATTATCATGGGTTGTTTATGGTGGCACAACCGTGCAAAGAACTACATGTGTAGGCCTACTGTTTAGATGCATTCAACACCAATAGGAGAGTTGACTGTGTACCGTGAATTCACCACACGATATAATTTTTGCAGACTTGCAAAGTGCATATGTCGGTCAAAACCATGTGGTGATATTAAATGGTCAGACAGTAGGAGGGTTGACTGGTATGCATTCACCACACGAATTGCAGGCTGGCAACGTACATGCTAACATTCAAAACCATGATGTGATCTTATTAGTGGTCAAAATGGGGGGGGGGTGGCTGTGTTATTGGTTATTTACCACACACTATCATATTGCAGGCTTTCGTAAATACCTTTAAATGCACATTATTGTCTTTGGATCTTTAAACTAAAACATTTTTACGGGAATATTTTTGATAATTGATTTGTTGTAAAACAGAGAGGGTCCCTCATCCTAAATACATTAATGGTTTACAGAGTTTATATTTTTGCCTTTCCCTTCCATGCAAGCACCATAACCTTTCACATTTTATCCGACACGGGCACGTCTTAAAACGGGCACAATTTCCTTCCCGCTCTGGCCTCAGGCTTTTTGTACATTAATGTCACGTTAAACTTTGAAGAAATCTGTGGAATTGGAGCTTTCCTATCTGCCCGATTATGAATTCTCTCTGTTTAGACATAATGGCACTGCGTTTACCTTAATTAGGAAGTAGCTATTATTTACTGTCTTTGGATTGTTTTACAAATACACGTCTGTAGGCCTTTTCGAAAACACGGCTTTGGCTCCACCTTTAGGCTCAGTGATCTTGAAACGTACTCTAAAGCCGGAACCTTAGCCGAAGCCGTTGGTTCGAAAAGGCCTTCTAAATGAGGTAGGTCTATTAAATTCTCACAGGTAACTTGATAATTATGGTGGAGTTCGATTGCAAAAAGCTCCTAAGCACAATGAACTTGATAAGCATGGACAATTAGTCTCGGAATGAAGCGGTTACTAGCCAATGATGTGTGTCGAAAATTACCGTACATGAGATTCGTCTCCTTGTTCATTCTCGCTTAGCAAACTTATGTTTGAAGTATGTTGCCAGCTGAGTCGCTCCATGAGTAATTACAACAATCATTATAAAAAAGAAGCATTATTTTACGTCAGGTTCCTCTCGTACCAGAACTATAATGAACACAGACGTATCAAATGTTCGAAACGTCAACACTGCTTACCGTTCAAATAAAAAATGCCTAGCGACTCAGCGTCTACTCCTTTAAGCTGACAAGAGATACACCCTGGACAGCGCTAATCTTCACCAACCTGGCCCGTCTGTTAACCTAACCTGATAAACTTTTCATCGAATGGTGGACAAAACTCTTGAGGGAGGTGTGTGGGGAAGCCTGTCAAAGAGTCCCACACTTGTGGTGAAGTATGCTCAAGAGCAGCTCAGAAAATGGTGTTGGAGCCTATTCATCGAAGAGGCCAATGGTGAACCATGCTAAAGAGCTGCAGGTGTGCATTATTGAAGAGGCCCATGAAATGAACCATGCTAAAGAACAGCTCAGAAAGTTCTGCATTCATCTTTACTCTGATTGTTAATTACTGCTAGACCTGTCTGTATCTGTTATGACTCAGCAGTGGCTGTCACTACCCGAAGCCCACACCATAATGACAGTCGACTGGAACCTTCATGTCATTTAACAACTTCATATAACAATATGTCGAGTTATTTAATTCATTATATTTATTTAAAGTGCAGTCGTATTCACATTGCACTAGGCACGACCATTTGTTTGGCTAACATTTTGGGTGTGTACTATAGAGGCACTGGACACGTTTGGAAATAATTGTCAAAGACTATAGTATTCTCACTTTGTTTCCAACATAAAATTATGTATAAAAATAAAAACTCTGTGAAAATTGGACTCAATTCGTCATCGAAGTTGCAAGAGAAGAATACATGTAATGCGCGGTTGATCATTTTCGTGGAAGTGGCTATATATAAGTCTCTATTTACCTAATATTATTTCTTCTTCTTCCACTATAGTGTTGCCTCCCATTCCAGTCGTCACTCAACGTCTCCTAACACCATCCTCATCCCGTCTTGAGCTGAGCATACCAACCGACAGTACTGAATTCGACAAATACCAAATACGTATCAACAAAACCGACGGGTTATTATCAGTCTCCCTTGATGGGAGCGCATCTGCATATGTTGTAGATGGAATAGTGGCTGGTAAAGAGACTATGGCAGCTGTGAGGACAGTTAGGAATGGCATCAGAAGTGACCCTACGTATGTTGTCATCCCTGACCCAAAATTTCAAAGTGAGTGTTGAGCGCTGCAGGTATAACGCTAAGTAAGGGTGGCCTATACAATATTTTGTTTGGCTGTTTTTCCCCCAAAGTGCAGTGCCCCGAAGGAGTCATAGTCCTTGGTATCCTAGACTGGACTACTCCACATAATTTTTATTTAAAAGGGAATAATGTTCCAGAGTTTTTGTTGTTGTTTCGGGGTTATCTTGCTTGTGGCTTTTTCTCTTTTTGTTCTTTCCTTTTTTCAGGGGCTGAACACAAAATGTTTTCACTCTTTATTTATTTCATGTACATCACCTCCCTTTGATGAAATGGAGCCGTATTAATTTCTTTGAAGGCCTATACACATTTCTTACTGACAGCCTGTGCTTGGTTCTGTGGTTTTGTCAGCTGGAAGTTTCACTCTGATGTTTTAACAACAAGCTGCACTTTTGGTATTGAACTTGAACCCAAAAATAATCTAATCTATAATTAAGCAGAACGGGTTGGTTCCCTTGAACCTACTCTTCCTGGTGCTGATGTTATACAAGAATTCCACTTCTGGTAAAAATGTTATGAGGTGTTAACTTGCCTTGAGAGTAGTGGTGATTCATCATCGCAGTATTTACAGTAACTTCGTGAACTTTGAACACAAAGTTCTGAAGCTGTTTTATTTCAACTCTTAAGTTGACCTTTTGGTCTCCAAGGGTAATGAGTCTTTATTTTTATCATCTCAGAGCCGAGTTCTCCCACGCATGTAACGAGGCACAACCTGAATCGCTTCACCATCGTACTCAACTGGGACCCACCCCCTCCTCCCTTTGACCGATACTATTTAGACATCAAAAGAGACAACGCCCGATCGGCGTCCAACCAAAAACAGAGGTCGGTGACCCTGGGAAAGAACGCAACGAGTTACATCTTCACTCAAACCAGACGTAGGGAGCGATACGTGTTCACACTTTACGCGGTGTTGGGCGACTTCGACGCGTTCGGGACGGGGGTGAAAGCCGTCTCGGTCCCCGCGGGTAAGTGAAAGAGATTTAGGTCGAGATGACTAGGTGCTAGCGTCTGGTCTGAGGCAAAACAGGATATACGGAAATTATGATCTGGAAGTATGGGCAAATTGGAGTGAATTTTTGTTTAGCAAAAGTATGTGAGTTGAGTAAGATTGCGCGAGGGAAATTATCAAACATTTATAAAAGTTTCCCCCGAAATGGAAGAACACTTGTTGAATAAGTACGTTCTCCTTCAAAATTTGCAAGTGTAGGGTCTAATATAAAGATCGTTACTCGTCAAACCTGACCTGTAAGCCCTTCATGGACAAATACCATACCTCTCATACGAATCAAATTAGTGAAAAGTTACTTCTTTCTCAAAAAACTACGTCACTTCAGAGGGAGCTGTTTCTCACAATGTTTGTAACTATCAACCTCTCCCCATTACTCGTAATCAAGAAATAAAGTATGTTTAAGAGCGCCAGCATGAGACTTTAAAAGTTTTCGAGGGGGAGTGTCCATCCTCATGGTTGCCCTAAATGTGACAAGAGTTGTGGTCAATGTCAAAAGTAAGTATTACGAATACCGTTTTGGGGTAAGTGAAAGGCAGGCCTTCTGAAATCCTCCTCCAAGCTTATAAATCATAATATTTAAAGAAGTAAAGTTTGTATCTGCCCTTGTCTTGAATGATTCATTCTTCTAAAATATCTCATAAACTTTATCTTTCATCGGAGTTTTGCTGTGCGACATTTCCGGTCAAACGTACCGACCTTGAACGCAGGCCCTGGGGGTCGGTCGCTCGCTCGGTTCCAATTATAAAACATGAAGCCAAATGTTGACAGCTAAATCTCCTTCCCATTACGTCTTGTTCGTAGCTTTAAAAGTTATACTACAAATGTTGAGCTAATTATAGCTATTGACACAAGGATAACACCCGCTGTATTTTGAACACGTGTAGACGCATCCATTATTTTGTGAACAAATTTCTATGGAATCTTGTTGTTGGACGACGGCTGATTTTTTTTCCGCGTGGGAACCACACAACCGCTTTGCAGGTGACGTCACAACCCAATACAGCGCCCTCACTAGTGAGGTCAAATGAAGACATGTCATTGGCTGAAAGTTAGGTTGCACGCACAGATTCTATTGTTTGACTTATATGCAGTATTATAACACCCCTTGCAGGTATTGTGCCTGCTCATTGGTTTAGAGCGCGTCACATGACATGTCTTAGTTTTGCTAGACGACGGCCGTGTGATAGAGCGTCGGTTTGCCATGCGCTAGTCCGAAGACTAGCACATGGCGCCGTGCGCTAGTCCGACAGACTAGCACACGGCGTGCAGTACCCAGACGTCCGTTGCGTGATACGAGGATGATAAATTAATAGTCTGTAACCATTTCGGATTGTCCGACACTACATGCAACACAGTAGGTAAAGGTGTTTGCAATCTGTGTTCTCGTCGTCCGTGGAATGTAGCTTTCAGGTCTGTAACTTAATAATAATAATACAGGTTTTAGAAATGTTTGGGGTGTTATAAAACAAATATTGACTGCTTTTACTCGTGCAATGGTTAAAAACTATGACTCCCTCGGTGATCCCCGGAGCGTTCTATTTTCCCTCGGCTTCGCCTCGGCAAAATAGAATGCTCCGTGGATCACCTCGGGAGTCATAGTTTTAACCATAGCACTCGAAGCAGTCAATATTTGTATACTATACCACCGTTGAGCTTGTTCAACACAAAAAAATAACGAGAGCTGTTTTAGACTACAACCCAAATTGCGCTCTGTTTCAGTTTCCCTAATCGACTCGATGGTACCGAGATTATTGCCAAAATTGTGACCCTCTTACAATAAACAATATACACAATTTTTAAGACCATATTGATGAGAATAAAAAACAGTTCAGTCATTCATTCCGAGCAGTCGACTGTTTTATTGTTCGTAGTTCGGGGTAAGCGATCACAAAAAACAGACGCACGGGGTTAAAAATTTGACGTTCCGCAATTTGGGGTGAGCTACAACCTCAAGAGGGCGCTACAATTTTAGTGCGCCCTCTACTGACAGCTCGTATAAGTTACGGAAGATAAACACCGACAATGTGCGATTTCCTGCTCTTGGTTTCATGAACAGTAAGCTTTTTTTTATCAGTTTTATGATGAAAACAATTTTTAATCTATTTGTGCTGATGGAAGAGAAAGTGACAGTATTCAGCGCTAAGTAAGTTATGTTTGTACTTGTACTTAGGTTAGGGGTTTAAATTTTCAGTCAATTTACTAACTCGACTAACTCACTCACTGGGTCACGGGTGGGTATAGTTCCGATAATAACGTAACCCTCCTCTCGACGGCCTCCAGATGATAATCTGGTCCATCACGTACAATTTCGAAAGCTAGTCACCAGATTTTCCCCATTTTTACCATTTTCAAAAATCATTACACAAATTCTGGGGCATGAACTTAATCTGCAATGTCTAATGAACGCTCAAAACATCATTGTCAGACATTGAGAAAATATTTTTGAAAAAAAAGGACAAAAACTTACCAAATCCCGGAGCGAATTCCCAGGTTTATATTTTGAACCTGTCGCAACGCTTTGCAAATGCTTTATTTTTTGGTTGGACTAAACCCTTCTGGGAAAGGGGTGTTAAAATGTTGACGTGCGTGCGCACCACACTATGAGTGAACGGCATGAGTGAATCCCATGTAAACGGACAGCGCGCATGCACTTACTTTGTTTGTCACAAAAATAACTACTGTATGGTCTGGGACTCTGGTTGGCTTATTATCGTTTAAATGTATTTAGAAATTAGAGGCTTTTTAGATTAATTTTGTTAATTCGGTTGTTGTTCGTTTGATTACAGCTACTACAAGGTCAAAGGTCACCCTAGCTGCAGTAACACAGCATGCGCTACAGGTCACTTGGCAGCCTGTTGTGGGTTCCAGCTCCTACAGTCTTACTGTCGTCAGCAAGCTCGGAGAGGCCCGCACTGTCGAGTTGCCGGCCTCGGAGAATGCAGCGGTGGACCATGTCTTTCTCGGACTGGAAGAAGGGATGGACTATTATGTGATACTGGATGCAGTTATTGAGGAGAAGAAGAAATCGGCTGGCTGGGTCATAGGTCAAACTGGTGAGTTTACTGTGTTTCAAATTCCAGGAGACCGACACTGACTGTCAAAAAAACAATGAGCCCAGTGTTTGAAAAGTTGGCCTCGAATTAAACCATGACACCCAGAAAAATTGACATTTTCCTTAAACAGCATTAAGTGCCCCTCACCAGATGGAAATTGCTATGCACATTCAAAAGCAAAGTCAAGGTCCTGGAAAGCCTGGAAAGGGTTTGTTTGCAGACAAAATAAATGTAATCTGCAAAGTTTGCATTTTGATTGCATTTCCAATAGGAAGTTCCATTCCCTTCATGCCTGCAAATTTGTTGCCGGAATAAACATAACAAAATTAAGTTAGGCGCCACCAGCTATACTAGATAAAAGAAAAATTCAGAGCCCCTCCATGCCGAGTGGCTGATCAATTACTTATTGGGTCCAGACAAAACCATGTGTCATCTGCCTTAAACTTAATGAACTTAAGCACCTCTTTTTCACACCTCTCATCTCAACTGATGAATCTTATTGTGAATCCTTTTAATAGTTTGAACCCCCCTTGCAGGTGGATTTTTGTTCCGGGCCCAGAATATTAACCTGTTAATACAGTTTAGACCTCTGGAGCCGGGAAACTCCAGGTGCTGATTTACAGATGTTACTTACAATGTATAGTGAACCAAGGGCTGGGGTAGCCTCTACTCAAGAAGGTCACGATGCTGACCCGTTTATCAAGATTAACAACTCAGCCATCACTACCTGGTTTGCTGTTATTTCCCATAGAACTCAATCAGTAAATAAAGGGACCTGACTGGCTCTTTTATTTGATGGCAGTTTACAAGCCTTACGTTCGGCACATAAATTTTCTAGAGTTGCTTTCAAAAGCACACACATTTTATGTTTACAAGAATAACGTTAGTGACTGGTATCCCTGACCTTGAAATTCGTTCTTGGAGGGGCACAGCAAGTTCACTTTTGTAAAGGGGCTGTTCTATGAGGAAAATGTCAATTTATGTTGGAAGTTTGCAGGGCACCACAGCAAAAGCACAGGGCACCAAGGCAATTACTGTGGGTGCAGTGGGTCATTGCAAGGTCTGGTATCCTACTTATTTTTATTGAGCTGCAAGTTACTAGGCATAATTATCTGCTTTAAGCAGCTCTAAGACCTGGGCTCTGAGCTGCAAAGTCTTAAAATTGAAAGAGAACTTGCAATAAGATTAGAAGCCATTTTGGGTCCAAAAATGGGTGCCAGACTAGTAATGCTAAATCTGATTGTGCTACATGTACAGTCGGACAGAATGGCTGCCAACTTGACAGCAACCACATTGACTAAAAAAACAGATGTCGATTTCACAAAACTCTTCCTACCTTATGGCTAAGGGCGAGTCCAAACCCTGCACAGTAGCATGCAGACCTTAAGATTAATCCTAAATTAGGACGAGTTACTCGTCCTAACTCGAGATAAGACAAGTCCTAACTCTTTGTGAAATCAACGGCTGTCCCTCCATGTTGCCACTCTCTCAATACACACCCCTGAGGCACACATTGGGGAATCGAAAGGCATCTAAAGAAAACCGGTGCTTCCATGTTGCCACTCTCTCAATACACAGCTTGGAGCCATACGCGTGGGAATCAAACAGCATGACGCAAGTCTAAACCAATTTGTCCATAGGGATTCAGTGTCGACTGTGGACATTTCCATTTAGCGTTTGTGAGTGTGCGCGTGTTGAATTTATTTTATTTTCCTTCGTGCCCAGAAACTAATATAAACAGCCAAAATCAGTTCCTTTTGACGGTCCCACCACAACTTGTAAATTGAATCAAACACCTGGGGTTTCCTTACCCTTGACTCAGTTGTCATAGCAACCTAAAATGAATCACCAATATTATCTGAGAAGCAAAAACATTGTCGGCAAAATCTGCAAATAAAGAGTTGGCACTCTTTGCTCATGAGATGCCGTTCCTGCACACAATGACTGCATTTAAGACAATTGGATATCTTTACCTGTTTTCTCTTACCAACAATGATGTTTCTTGCGGCGTATACAATGTGGGATTTTGAATACATTATTGAAACACATGCACTGACTTTATAAGCAGTTCTTTTATTCAATGTTCACAACAACAACAAAACAGTATTCAGGATTCGAACTGCCTCTAGCTGCTGGGCAACCTCGGTAGTCTAGTTGGTAAGACACTGCTCTAGAATTGCAAGGGTCGTGGGTTCGAATCCCACCCGAGTAACATGCCTGTGATATTTTTTCACAGGATTGGTGAAAGTACTGAGTATACAGTGCTAACACACATCGGTGTATGGGTAGAAACCAAAATTAATAAAACAGTCCTTGTTAAATGTTGACAAAAACCTATTTGCCTCCTGTATCAGAATTGACCCAGATTCCCCTGGGGGGCTGACCCATTTCTGGGTCAAGTTGACACAGAAACTGGTTACAAAATTGGATTTCAACTCAAATTCTGCATCAGATTGGTCAATTTCTGGATAGTTTTTACACAGATTCCGGGTCACAATGAACCAGAAATGGGTTGAGCCCCACAGAATTCTACGCAGAACCCACTTCACTAAACTCCAAAAATGAAACCCCAAAAATGCCTAAAATAGATAACTCACAACACAAGAGTTTAGCACCCCCCCCTCCCCCCAGGAATATGTCAAGAGCAAAGGTACACTTCTGTTTCATGGATTTCAATTAAGAGAAAGCATGGTTTAAATAAGTCACTGATATTTCAGGGTCAACATTTCTGAACCTGTTTGTTATGATTGTGTTTGTTTACTCTCCCTCATAAGTTTGAATAGCACCTCTCCCAAGGTTCAAACTTGTTTACATGTATATGAGTTAAGACGATTTGCAATTACCCAGGTTCCGAAACAAGTTAAGCTATAACTCGCTCTCCTTATTAATATTTCCTTTTTGTAAAGACGTGTCATTGAACCCAAGGTAGTTGAAGAACGATACGACAACAACGCACAGAGACACAGTTTTTTATTTGTTTGAGAAGATCCTGGATTCGATTTTTGGTGGATTTGATCAAACATTTAGATACTAAAACAAATTTTAAACTGCTATGTTGTGAGGTGAGGTTTGCAGCGAGCACCTTGTGTATAATCATTTGTGTTGCTGCAACAAACCTCACCCTATTATACTCAAACCACTTAGTATCAAATCCTACAAAAAGCTATAATTTGTAGATTTGAGAATGTTTCAAAGTTTCATGTTTCATGATTCATGAAAGGTAGGCCTTATTGCATGAAAAAATCCACCAATGATTAGTGGTAATTAATCAGTTCTAGTGAGTTATTGTCTGGAAATTGACATTTAATCTCACATCCTTCCTCTGTGTTCATACATTGCATTTTGAGTATGTAATATGTTGTTGAGTGGTATCCTGCTCACTTCAGAAAGTTGTTTAAAAGCAATATTTTCAATGAAGTTTTGCCCTGTTCTTTAAAGGCAGCTAGCAAAAATCAGGGCTTCTGTACTGGCTATGGCCACATTGAAAATAGCCTTGCTCAAGGCAGTCGCATTATTCGCTCCGAAAAGACGCAGCTGTAAACCCACCCGCCGTATACTCTGTGCATGGTGTGTGCGATCACACCGAATGACCCACCCGTATACACACTGTCACATCGCACGAATACTGTTCACACAAGTCATCGCACTCGTACACCACTAACCGCATGCGGAGGCCGTCAGGCCGACAGCCTTGTCGGATCTGTATCTTCCCGTTTTAATGTGTTGTATTGAAAAAATTCCAATAGTGGACGAAATTGGGGGGGCTCGAGGATATGCTAGTATGCAGCTCATGAATATGTATACCGTTCGTCAGACCTATCAGACAACACAGGATGTGAGGCAAATGAATTATTCATTTTGACGTCCAATCACGCACTTCCCTTATCACGACCTTTGGACCCTATCATGCGTCCGTGGTGGTGGTGTGTGAGGTAAACATGTCTCGTCTTTCGCGGGCATTATGGTAATGAGCTGACCGTGGGAACTCTTCGCTTATTATAGTAATGAGGTCAGTGGCTTCAACACAGATCCTACAAGGCTGTCGGCCTGACGGCCTCCGCATGCGGATAGTGTACGGGGGGCATCGTGTCGTGCGATGTTACGCACAGTGAATACGGGTGGGTTTTACGCACAGTGGATACGGCTGGGTTTTTATACAGCGGCGGTCTTTTTTCGGAGTGAATAATTCGACTGCCTTGAGCAAGGCTACATTGAAAAGTGTTCTAGCCATAGACACTTGACTTGAGCGTAGCTTATGATAAAGTGTCCCTAGTAAGAATCTACATGGTAGTAATTTTCGATTTGTCCAGAGCTCCATGAATTCTATCCGAGCCTGTTTTCCATGTATGTCAACATTATGTTGTTTTCTCACCCACAGCTTTCTGGGGAAATGTTGTGGTCCGCGGTCATCCTCCAACGGCCCTGGAGGTGACCTGGCCAGATTACCAATCATCATACCTCGTGTCTGTCATCAGCGCCAATGGGGAAGACATTCGAGTCATCTCAACCCAGGAACCTCGGAGTACCCTAAGTGACGTGGAGCCGGAGGTGACGTATGAGATTGGGGTACAGGTCGTCGGTGAGGGCGAGGAGTTGACTGGGATTGGGGGAGCTTCGTATACCCTAGGTAAGATATTTACCTTTTTGACCATTTTGTTTTCTGCTGTTCATCTCATTTTAAAAACCAAACTGAAGCTGAAGTAAAAGGTAGTCATGGGTCAATTGCACAAAGGGTAAGGGCCAGTCCTAGGAGATATTAAAAGATATATGGCTATTTCTTAGTTAGGACTAGTAACTCGGCTTAATTCGAAATAAGACTACATTAGTCTTATCTCATGTGAAACCAACCCCATGTCCTTTCAAATGGTATGTATCATCACTTTGTAAGCAGGGAACCCAACAAATATGGCCATGCAGCAATAAATTCAAAATCCGAAAGAGAATTTTAGTAAGAATACATCTGACGAAGGCTCGATGAGTGTTTTTTTGCAAGGTTTTTTCGTTCATGAAGCAGTGGCGCTATAAGAATGCAAAAATTAAATGGAATTGTGATTGAAACACCAGCCCGGGGAGGGGGAAGATCAGTCGGACAAGATTTGTGAAAAATCTGGATTGGAGTGATCAAACGTCCAATTTCACAAACTGATACAGTCCAAAATATTACATAACTTCATATTGATAAAATTCAAGAGAGTAAAATCGTTCAATGTCAAAAGTAGATTCTTGCAT
The DNA here is from genome assembly GCF_032118995.1 of Asterias amurensis. NCBI lineage: Eukaryota > Metazoa > Echinodermata > Asteroidea > Forcipulatida > Asteriidae > Asterias > Asterias amurensis. The sequence continues at coordinate 12,787,855 of NC_092658.1, read as the reverse complement.
TCGTAAATTGAAATATGATCAAAACTCACCGAGAGGGCTCCAACGTTTAACTTATAAACAACTATCTTAAATTGCACAATATGTTTAATGTATTCGGGTGCATTACTTAACTATAAGACAAGTGATCTGTTACCAAATCAATAAATTAAGTGCATTAAGTTGTTTTGAGGCAGAATTCCATTCGGTAATGTTATCCCCCGGTAGATGAAAGACTTCTCAATCATTTGTAGGCCTAGGTAAATTGAATCAATTGTAGTCCAAGCATTGATCACAAACACAGGACCTCTCATTTCATGTAAACAAGATTTGTTCGACTAGTTTAAAGGGAAAGTATACATTGGTACGAGTAGTAGTCACTCTGCAAGTTTATGGCAATAAAAAAACCTACAATAGATGTAGCTGTCGATAGTATGAACCTTTTTGAGAAGTACTTTGCCTCAAAGTTGTGTGGTTATTGAAAAGATACAAGTTTTTATGCCCCAAAATTTTAATCTTGATAATAATTCAATGTACATGTAGGCCTGACGCTTCGCAGATTGTGTATTCCAATCCAATAGGGGTTATTCTTCCTGTGTTGACATATTCGCCCAAAAGCGTGACCACCTATTGAACAATTTTTTTTTAGTTTTATTGAATACGTCTTAACATTTTAAAGGATTCAAACAATCAAATGGTTCCAAAAAGCAAAGGTATACTTTGCCTTATAACTAGAGATATAACACATTTAGATGGCGTCCCTGTGTCTCAAATAACTGACCTTGACATAGACTTGCTTTCAAGAATGCATTCTTGTGTCGCTGCTTTGCCACTGTATCAACTCCGGAGATTATTAAAACATGCATGCTTAACAGACTTGTTTTTGAGTCTAGCCCCAACGCTGCTAATCAGCATATCAGATGGATGCAGGAAACAATGTATGGTATCTCCACTATGCCATACGTAAATAACTTCACTGTCAAACTCATTAACGGCTTTTAAGAGTTTTAATTTGTTCAGGATTGTGGAAGTGAATATCATTAAGGAAATATCTTTAGGCGAAGGATGCCTGATTAGACTGTGAGATGGATCGCCATTGTTTGCAAACAGTAGTCGGTAGTGCACCGTGGGGTTATATACCCTGATAATTTCTTGCACACACAAAACATGTTCAAACTTAATCTATATTTTTGTACTGATTATGATGAGTCAAATAAATAACCATGCATTTTGAAAGTATTTTATCTAAATAACATTTAAACAAACATTCCCTTAACTATTTGACAAATTTAATAAGAATTTGTTCTAAAACAATGACCATTTGCTATTAATGTTTTAGTGTTGATCTTCCAGCCCTTTGGTCAACTGAGAACAGAATTATTCTAGAACAACAGCTCTACCAATCATGTAATACCTTCAGCCTCAAACCTAAATGGAAATTTCGCATTACATTCAATCTTGTTTTGAAAATTTCCATCCATTCAGTCAAAGACACAACACCACCAACCATCACCAACTGCCCCGCTCACGTCAACGACTCAGTCCCACTGGGTTCTGCTTCCGCTGGGGTCAAAGTCCTCTGGCTTGAACCGGAAGCAATTGATGACACTGGTGCTACACCTCTAGGCCAGTCGACTCATCGTCCAGGGGAGACGTTTCCCATTGGAGATACCAGCGTGTCGTATGTTTTCACAGATACCTCCGGGAACCAGGGATTCTGTAACTTTACCGTGACAGTGGATGAGATTGGTGAGTGAAAAGAGACATGGGTTAGTACTTGAAGTGGGGGAACCAGTTAGAATTTCAATGGGCGGCCGTATGCTTAGAATTTGTGACAATAAACATAACTTTTCTCAGCCCCTGCTTATTGTTGTTAACCAAAGATGGAGCCCAGACTGCAGAATGAGAGCCAACAAACGAATCTAAAAGTATCATGCTCAAGGACCCGAGTGCAATGACAAGGACTAGAACCCACATTCTGCTGATCAGAAACATCAGAGCTTGAGTGCTCTTAAAACCACTCGGCCAAGACACGCCAAGTGGCAACGATAAGATTAAATAAATTAATCTTTGATAAGGCTACCAAGAGAGGTTTGCAGTAACACAATGTGAAAATCTCTTTTGCCGAGATCGTCTTCAGCTCTTAAAGCATACTGATTGAAATACTGAGTTGACAACCACCGGTTCATTTCAAAACCAAACACTACTCAAAAGAGATTTTCACTTGGTGCTACCCATACCTCTCTTCCATGTTAGTACTTCCACCATGCAATACGCGCAGCATACTCACATGTGCCTATCCTGGGTGTCATTTTGGGGGTCAAAATCGTATACAAACATGCACAAAAGAGAGTTAAAACCCAAAGATACGCGCACTGTTCGGAGGCACGTAGGCTGTATTCTGTAAGAAATCAATAGCTTCCCCTTGCATAACGCGAAACGCTACAGGTACACTGAGGTCACGCGCACGTTTATATTTATACGCACAGAGAACAGCTATTGTCCAATGATCTGCCTCATTTTTGAGAGTGTGGGGTCATATGCAATGGATCTCTTTGTTAATATTGTCTAAATCCTTTTTGTAGATATCAAACCACCAGTGATCAGCAACTGTCCTGAAAACACCACCCACTACATTTATGCTCCAGTCAATAAACTCTCAGTCAGCTGGGAAGAACCAACAGCCCTTGATGACTCGGGTAGCTCAACCACAATGAGAAAGACCCACAGATCAGGGTCAAAGTTCAGATTGGGGTCAACAGTGGTGACCTATCAGTTTACTGATACTTCCGGAAATGCAGCCGCTTGTCATTTCGTCATTACAGTAGAGCTGATTGGTGAGTATACATGTAGATTAATTTTATCAAATTTACTATTAGGTTGACCATATTATCAATTTCATGATTGAATAAGTATATTCAAATACCATAGTTAAAACTATGGCGATCATAACCACTTCTTGTCTCTTAAAATTTTGTGTTCTACGACTTCAGTAGATTGAACATATACATGTACAGTAGGCAAATATTATTAAAATGTTTGTCAAGATAGCTTAACCATTCAATGATAAACACTTCTCCTGAACAAACAGAGTACGTTTCAAATGTCGAGACCACACGTTTTCCTTAGTACAAATTATTATTATTTGAATAATGTTATTGCAAAGTATTAATTGATGTTGACATGAAATAAATGTTTATTGTGTCTGAAATTAAATTTTTCTTAACACCAACACTCCTCCCAGAAGAGATTTCCACCTGGTATAACCAGCAACTTTCCAGAGTCTCATTTGGTGCTTGTTATGGGGCATAGTGTTCCCCTTTCGTTGTATCTTCAGTGTGCTGGGAATCTCATGATTTTAATGGGTACTCCTGTACAAGAGGAAAATAGTCTAATAGGGACATTTAGGGGATACCTTCTGCCATAATTACCAGTTCCTTATTCACCTTTCATGTAAAGATGACAAGACGCCTCCAGTGATAACAAGATGCCCCAGCAAAGTCAACGACACGATTCGGCTTGGAACGCCCGGCGTCCATCTCAACTTTGATGTCCCCCGAGCCACCGACGAGTCAGGAACGGTGAAGATGGTCACTGCCTCCCACCTACCGGGAGAAGTCTTCGCTGGGGGTCGTACGCCCGTCACTTATGTCTTTGAAGATTTGGCAGGAAACAGGGCCGTCTGTACATTCTTTGTGACAGTATACGAGATAGGTAAGTTCCCATCTAGTCTCGTTTAACCTTTAGACGTTTATTTGGAAAGAAAATGATGAACGATTCTAAGAAATTTATGCAGAGCTGCTACCTCACTGCAGAAATTTCCTTGTTTTAAAAAATAATTGAAAAAATCTTCCTAGTTAAGGAAACCGTTTCCGTTAGGTTGAATGTAATTCTAGATATCTCCCTGATTTTTTGCACAAAATATTCCTGAATCCAAGATGCAAATGTTGACAGCTCTGCATCATGATATCTTTTGTTATCATCCTATACTAATGTTGCCATTTCAAAGTTTGTATTGTGATTTGTTTACACTCTCCATTTATTGATAATTTTAAGATAGTCTTTAAATCCAATCAACAATTTGTAATATATTTATGGTTTTTATCTCTATCCAAAACTGCATTGATATTCAGATGATGAAGCTCCAGTTATTCATCACTGCCCGTCAAACATTAACAAGACAACCCCAGTGCACATGACTTCAGGGGTCATCGTGAAGTGGGCGGAGCCCTACGCAACAGACAACTCTAATTTGCTTATTACGGTGACGAGGAGCCACAAGCCAAAAACATCTTTCCCTGCTGGAAGGACGACTGTGGTGTACACATTTACTGACTCATCAAACAACTCCGTTATCTGTCAATTTGATGTCACTGTTCTTGAAGGTATGTCTATCATTTTATTTAATTTTACTTTAACATTCTCCTTAGATTATTTAATTCCTTTTCATATTTGAACCTGCTACCACCCTGCAATTGCAACAGTTTGAAGTCTCGTCTCCTGAGATACATGTAGAAAATGTTTTATTGGATGTTTGAATGGAATCAGTAGGGTTGTTTCTTTTTATTGATGATCAGTTAATCTGCCTGGGACAGTCAGCCTTGCTGATTTCAGTTCAGTTCAGTACAACATTTATTTCCAACTCCTCAATCAATATAAATACAATGTTTGCAAAGTGATACACAAAATGCATGAAATTGGGGGCAACAACATAGTAAGCACAGCTTGTGTTAAAGAGTGCCCATTAGTGCATGATCCAATTAAGTCTAAAGGAATGACATGAAGATAACAGGTGTTAGTTGTCAGATGAAAAGGATGTTTTATTCTAGATTTCTTGTAATGTGACCCTTTATGGCAACATACCGACGTCCACATGTTATGTTGATTGAGGTTACCACACAAGGACCCACTAAACTCATCACCAGATTGAGTAGTCAAAAACCATTTCAGCATTCCACTTCATCTACTGGTAACCCAGATTGAAAATTTGGACTTTTTTGTTTTAAGACTGTTTTGAAAAAATGTGTTACTCTGGAACCAATCGTTCTATCATTATGCATGAACCACTTCTGAGTAGATTTATAAATGCTCAATCCATTGTCATCATTCATGACATATTGCCTTTCATCTTCATCGAATTTGTCAATCATAGATTTAGATAGCTAAGTAGCTGTTTCATTTCATTTATATTTTTCCCATGTTAACTTCCAGCCCCGACCACAACTTCCCAAATGCCAACAACAACACTACCTGTTACCACAACACAACCAACTACCACAGCACAACAGATTACCACACCACAATTTACCACAACACAAATACCAACCACAACAATCCGACCCACAACCCCATCCACAACCCAAACCATGACAACAACGCATCTTCAAACCACAAGGGCGCCACCTACAGTCACCACCACCTCATTGCATGCCAGTAGTAGCGCTGGACTAGTCTCCACTCCAGCCGTCGATCATACAACCATTCCATTTGTCGATACTACGGTAGAACGAGTTACAATTGGATATATACCAGCAGCAAGAACAGCTGAGAGCTACGGTGAGTATTAAAACTAAACCTCAAATTTGCCCATAATTTAATTCATTGGTAGAAATCTGTGGACAAAACTTCCACTGATGACATTTTATTCTTTTCACTTAGGCAACAAATGTACATGTGGTAGCATCTCATATCATGTTCATTTAATAATGGTGATTTAATATTTACTGCAATTAAGCATGGCATCATCGAGAGTGTGATGGAGAGTTTTTATAGCTATCCTAAATAAGTTGAGTTTGGAACTCCCCTTTTGAAACCAAATGCAGACCTACAATACACAAATGTAGCTGTTGTGTCGATTAACTTAGAAAACTGCCCAGTCAGTGATTTTTGTAAAGCTTTGTAAGGTGTGGATTTGTAAGGTTTGTAAGGAAAACCAAGGTACAGGTGCAAGTAGCATGTCGGTACAAATCTTTTGAGAGAAGTGTTGGCTCCCATAAAATCTGGTTCTTCATAGAACTAACTTTTCTCCCAAAACAGTTTTAGTTGAGGATGAACCCACAAGTACTATGTAGGTTTTTTTTCAAGCCTGTGTCAGTATTAAATTTTTTTCTCTAACATAAACGCTTCTCTAATATTATGTTATAAAGACTTGTGCGTAGTCCATTGTTAAACCACATGATTTTATTTCATCTACTCGTTAAAGCATTGACAGGAGAACCAAGGTTCCATGGCCGAAAACATGCAAAACTTTCTCGGTCTGTAACCCCCCCCCCCCCACAATATAGCCTCATTCAATGCTGAATGCTGACTCTTTCTACAACCCATTTATTTGAGAGTTTTATGCCTCATAAACATTTAGGTATTTGCGACTGCTATGTTGAGGAAACAACCCTGAAGGTAATGAGTCATTGTATACTGCCCTCAACCTGTGATGCGGATAGACTTCTTGATAACCTGACCAATGTAAGTTGCAGGGAGAGACTAGTTGGGATTTTGCTTCAATTATAAAAATTACAACTTAGGTCCCCATACTATGTACAATTTTATATCAACAGTTTGTATTGTTCATTCTTCATAAAACATGTAAAAAGCTCATGGTAAAAAGAAGTCTACAGTTTGTTCAATTTCTCTACAAATGAACAAGTGGTTAAACATGTTAACCAATCTACATTAATACAGTCTCTCGCTACCATTGCAAGTTCTCATTTTGTACATCTGGTTTAAGAGAAGCACTTAGTTAAGGTAAGTGTCTTGCTAATGGACATAAGTGTCATGACTGGAAATCGCACCAATATTCCTCTGTTGAGTCAACCATCAGAACTTGAGTCCGATGGACTAACATTGTAGACAGTTTGACCACATTTTATTTTAGTTAAAGTGAAAACCAAGAAATTTAGAATTGTCATTATCACCAATCAACTTAGTAAAATTTTAAACTGCATGGTGATGGGAATAAAATCTTGTGTGGTTTATGGAGACGCTACATTATAAAACTTTGTATGAGTTGTGGTGGTTCTGAAAAGAACTGTTGGTTATAAACAATTGGAAGTTTTATTCAGTATGCTCTGATCCTCTTCAATCAAGTTTGACTCAAAAATTGTTTTTATTTATTTTTACCCCAACAGATAGCAGTAAACGAGGATAATGTTGAGATCTACTCTGGGGCCTTGAATGTGATATCAACCGGTCACGATACAATCACAGCAGATGGAATCGAGTCATTCGCTGCGGTATTGGAACACATAGCTGTGGTTGGCTCCACGTCTTCCAGCGTAAGTACATGCAATAACAATAATAATAATACTGGGCTTTTGTAAATTACTAAGTCACACCCCTAGGGGTGTATCAAAGCGCTCTGTATTTTTTGTGCTAGGAAAGTGGAGCTTAGCTTTGAAGTATGATACCTATTCTTTTAGAGCACCAAGTAATGGTTTACAAAGTGCTGTGACACAATGTATGGCCAATTAGACAAGGAACACCAGGGCGAAACCCTCTTCTTTACATTAAGTGCACTGGGTTCATTAATGTGCATTACACAACACGGGACCAAGGGCTTTACGTCCCATCCGAAGGACGCAGCATGGCCACAACATGCCAATGACTTTGGCCCTGGAGACTCTGCAAACTTGGCAGACAATTTTCCAGTGTTCATGGTACATTTTATGATCATTGATTTTCCCAACAGGTCATCTCCAACATAATCAAATCTACAGACAACATCTTACAGACACCTACTGAGGAATTCAAGCTAGCCCAAGACAGTAGCATGGCCAACACAAGGATTCTGAACTCCCTAGACTACCATCTTCTCTTTGCCCACCGAGGCAACCGTAATTTCATCCGCACTGAGGACAACGTGGCCGTGTGGACTGAGTCGGTGCCACGGAACTCCACTGTGACTTACTCCATGCGGAACGGCAGTGCTAGGGTGGTTATCTCTGAGGATGAGGTGACGGCTGATGAGAACTATGCTGGTAGGAGTGACGATGTGGAGGCCTCCATTTCACTTCCGACTGATGTGTATTGGTACGACACTTCCTTAGGTGGGTGATGCTATGTTGATCTGTATCAAAGTAAAAATAAAAAATGTTTGGAAAAAAATGTACATTTTTATTTATTTATGATTTATTTAAAATCTTCAGACAGTTTAAGTACTTACATTTAAGTTGAGCGGGTCAAGACAACAATTTTAAAAACTGCAGTTATAGATAAGTCAGATCAGTCCCCCCCCCCCCCAAAAAAAAAAAACCACTCCTACGAACCCCAGTTCGAATCCCACTTCAGACCGGTGGGATTGCATGTGGATTGGGTTTCAATCCCTACCTGTTGTTTTTCCTTCTCAAAGTTTAGTGTTTTAATGGGGGTTTTTCACCGGCCTTTTCATTCTTTTACTAGCTAAAAGTGCTGTTGAGTGTGTAATAAACTTATGGTTCTCATCTGTGGAATGTCATTGATAACCAACTCTCAACTCCACTGCTCGTCTTAAGCTCTCAATCTCATATTGTTTTTGCTTTAAGCTGGGACTAGCTTTGTCATTATTTGTTTGCATTATCTGTAGAATAAGCTTGTTACATTTTGCATTCTCTCCTGTCTGTTTTTGTGTTTTTGCTTATTTTTTTGTATTATGTTCCCCACAAGCATCGGTTCATTTGAACAGTCTCCTTACTATTTGTAACGCTTAATCTACAAAACCTGGTTGACTGTGCCAAAAAGGGTCATAATTAAAAACTGTACTCTTCTACTTTTGTCTTGACTGTCAATTATTGACAATTTTTGTTGACAGGTATTCCATCGTCCTCATACCCAGCCATCTTCACCTTCTACAATAACTCCAAGTTATTCCAATCCCTTGATGAGGATGATATTAATAGTGGAGTAATCTCAGCCAGTGTGGCTGGCGTCAAGAGAGACATTCTCTTCAACAACGGCTCTGCAAGGATTACACTCAGGCCATGGCAGGTGAGTTATTCAGAATAAGAAATGAAAGGTTATACTTAATGAAATCCGATAGCCTACTTGTTATAAAGAGTTTTTCAAAATAAGACATATGGCTTTGAGGTAGGGTCATACTTTGGTAAAGGACCCTGAAAAATGTGTGTAATTTTTATCCAAAAGCCTACTTGTTACAAAGGTATCATTTAATAAATCACCAGGGAAACTGACTGGGTAAATTTTAAATGATTTGGGTAAGAGGGAACAAAAACCTCAAACTTGAACCAACGACCTCAGGATTAACATATCGACGCTTTCTTGCCCTATGTTGGCAGTCTCCCTCTTTTGTCTATAACTTTGTCGGGAGTACCAGTCAGAAGCTAGGCATCACTAGAAACATTTTCTGCTCTATTTTCTGTCTCTATTATTTCACTTATCAATGTTATGTTGTGTAAAAAGACACTATATTTTGAGAAGAGTAGTATGAAATTAATGTTGACTTCATTTATTCTTACCTTAGGAACACCCTGGGAGGGAGTTTGAGTGCGTGTTTTGGAATAAATCACTGCATGACGGGAACGGGGCATGGTCCCCAAATGGCTGCCACCTCACTGAGACTTTAGAGTCTGGACACATTGTCTGCGTCTGCAGTCACCTGACACACTTTGCACTACGTCTGGTAAGTTCGCTATCCCTGTTTAAAGCCATTGGACCCTTTTGGTACAGAAAAAAAAAAAAAAGTTCACAGATTTACAAATAACTTACAGGGTTTACAGAAGGTAGTGGTGAAAGACTTCTCTTGAAACATTATTCCATGAAATGCTTCACTTTTTGAAAAAACAGTAAAACATTTCAATATCGAGAATTACGGATTTATTTTAAACACATGTCATGACACAACGAAACGTGCGTATACAAGGGTGGTTTATCGGTTATTTTCTCCCGACTCCGATGACCAATTGAATCTTAATTTTCACAGGTTTGTTGTTTTATATAGAAGTTGTGATACACGAAGTGTGGGCCTTGGACAATACTGTATACGGAAAGGGTCCAATGGGTTTAATACTGGCATTTACCTATTATTTTACATGAAATGTTAATATTTATGAGTACAGTGTGTGCAGTTTAATTACATGTACCAAGACCATTCACAAATTATCTTATGAACTTATTCTTTTGGGCAACCTTCTGGGCAATTCCTTGTTCAAAATGGTAGGATTTTTGTTAGAAGGCCTCATCACTCTATAGATTTGTCTACCTAATCGTGACAAAACCAATTTGTAAAACCGTCTTCCCCATGTCGATGAAACCAATTCATAAATCATCTGCCCAATGGTGAAGAGAAAAAAACTAGTTTGAATCTCGTCTTTCCAACTTGCCAAAACCATTTGTAATTCATCTTCCAATTCTTGATAAAAACCCATATGTTAATAAACCAAATGGTATATTTATATCTGACGCTTGATAAAACCAATCTGTAATTTTGTCTTCTCGAGATTGATGAAACCAATTCCTACTCGTCTTCCCATTCTCAATTAACCCAATTCAAATATTTAATGAAACCAATGTTTGATTTGTATCATATTGACAGACTCCCAAGGTGTTCTTGATTGACATCATTGTGTTTGCTGGTTGTGTGTTGTGCATTGGAATGATGACCGCTGCGGCCATGATCAGTTTGAGCATCTGGTAAGTAAGAAAGAGTTTTAAGTGTTGGAGTAACCTACGGAATTACACAAACGAAGGAAGGTTCCACTAGTCACTGGTTTTGTTTGGCAGAGGGCGAGGGGTTGGAAATCTCAGAACTTAGCACAAACTGTCAACAAGACATCTGGGCCAAATTTTATGGCTCTGCTTACCACCGAATTATGCGCTTACGTTCACGATTCCCCGCTTACATGCAAGCGCCGAATTTCTGCGCTAGCCTTGTAATCGTAGAATGCCTAGTAACGAGGAGTACGCACGCGCAGAAGCCACAATTCGCCGCTAACCCGTGAAATACGCTTGCCGTAAGCACATAATTCCCTGCTTTCGTAAGCGCCGATTCTGTGCTTATGGTAACAGAGCCATGAAATTGAGCCCTGGTGGCCCACTACAAAGAACAGCTGGTTCCACTTTATCAAATGGGGATATCTGGAAGGTTTGTATTCTGAACAAATTTGCACAAAGTGTATGAGTGAAATTATTTTTTGGCCCCTCCAAAAAATAACAGACAAAACACTGGGACCTGATCCCCCTCTTAGATTTTGGAACGGTCCAGTCTAGGATATCAATGACTTTGAAATGATTGGTGTAATTATAACTTGATTAATTTGATACCATCAGGGCTAAGATCCCACACAGGACTATCATCAATCTATGCATCTCACTCCTGTTCCTCAACGGGTTGTTCCTGGGTGGCATCGACCAGATCAAACTGGGTGATGGCGTGGGGTGCACCATCATCGCTGCCCTGCTGCAGTACTTCCTCCTGGTCACGCTGAGCTGGACAGCGGTGGAGTCCCTTAACCTGTTCTGGCAGGTAGTGCTGATACGGAAAGAGTTTCTAAACCGACACATTGTGAGGGTCACCATCGGATGTTGGGGTGAGTAAAACTAGATGCACTGTGTTAGTTTGGATAGACCCCTCTCAAAATACAAAACACTATAGAGACGCTAAAGTCATGCACAGATATTTGTGCACAAAAAAGGAACAGCAATGATTTGGCTCTTATGGCGTTAGTGATGACGCTTTTTGGCCTCACTAAGGGGTCTTTCTAAGAGTGTGACAACGATCGCAAGGGGTTTGTAATTACCGTAGATGCTGAAGCCTGATGCCATAATAGTCCAGCTTGACCAAATCAAAGCTTGGACTACAACAACACAGAGTCATGTAACAAACTGTAGTAGAACAAATCTCTTTCACAACCCATTTTCAGGGAGTTTTCTTAGCTGTTCCGAAAAATTATTTTGACAAGTTCTGTTAGGCGAAAAACACCGTAGTATTAAGGCTAGCAACCTTCATCTGCTCAGCATAATTCAGATGTGCTTGGGTACTTTTTATGCTGAAGCAGCTCAGTGAAATTCATTTCAGGTAGCTCTGAAAAAGAATCACTGGTGAGATAAACTATAAATAAGACTCTAAATACTTTATTCAAGCATTTTATAATACAAGCAAAAATATACAATTAAGAAATTAAAAAAGTTGAAATCTGTAGACCTCCCCAAAATATAAACCAGGCAAAACAATTTGTTTAATATTTTGATCAATCTTCTTTCTCAGGTGTTCCTCTTCTCTTTGTACTCTATTCCCGAGTCATCATCTTCCTCCTGACAAATAACTGGACAGAAAACAACACATTGTAAGATTTTGTTCCCTTCATTTCTTCCCTAAAACATTTGAGAGTTTATTTTTGTTTGTGAATAGTATAGGGTTGCTTATCTCAGAGGATCTGAAGAAAAAACGACTAGCCACTGCTCTCGATTTGAAGTTTTGTTTTATCAAACAAAGACAATTGAGAAACGGTTGACAGAAAAGACTCAAATGAAAACTTCCTCCTATTGCTTCTTGAATTCCATAAAACTGTAGATCTAGTCGTCACTGAACAAAAGTACTTACAAAATGGGAGACTGCCAACATTGAGCTAGATAGCTCAGTTCGTAGAGCGCCTTTGCATAAATCGGAACAATAAATAAGGACAATAATCTCTAATAGGAAAACATAATCTGAGGAACGGTGCTGACAGAAAATGTGCGCATCATCTTTTTACATATAGTTTGAAGTGATATATTTCTCAAAATATTTCCTGTTATCGAAAGCTGCTGTAGGCTTCTAACCAAGTGTTTTTTATTGGCATTAATAACCAAACAAAATTTGTTTTTCTTTTGGTCATTTTCATAGCTGTTTCTTGAGCCAAGGTCTGGCCTTGTATATTGGCGTCGTAACACCCATGGTCTTACTCTTTGTCTTCCATCTATACATCATCGGGATGATGCTACACAAAGAACTGTGTAGTCGCTACGGCTGTAGTGATCGCAACATCATGCACGCTATCCGACGCTGTAAGGTCTCACTCCCGCTAAGCATACTCGCCTCGATCGGGTCGGTCGTCTGTTACTTCATGCTGACCAATGTGGATTCCTACCCGCTACGCTCAGTATTCAGTATATTTGCCCTCGCCGAGGGCGCCCTACTCCTGGCCGGTATTTATTGCCTGGGGAAGAAGGATCTGATGGATAAACACTGCTGCTCTTGCTGTCGCTTCACCGTCGGGAAGACGTCAACGTACCACGTCCATAGGAAGATGGTCGGCAAGAAACTGTACCGGAATAATGGCGAACAGAAGGCCAAGCAGGTTCCTACGCGCGCCACTCGCTTTACCCGCGTCGGGACATTTCGCACGCCTTATTCCTGGAAAGCTGAAGATATATAATACAAATGACTTTACTAGTGAGTGTGATTTCAATGTTAACTGTGCCAAATTATTGACAACAGATTAAAAATGTATTACCTTTTTAGATTGTAAATTGTAAACAATTTCAATCTACACTTGTTCTTGTTGTTTATATATTATACATGTATATATCTATTTAAATGATTTTGTTTAAACAAATGTTACCCTTCCACTTTGCCAAATATACTTGTCAAGCTAGACTTTAAAGTTAGCAGAAAATGAACGTCATGTGATTATTTTTTTAATTTTCAGTTTATGTTTCTAGATGAATGCGAGCCGCATGTTCAGCTGTTGGGTAGGCAGTATTTCCATTCATTACACCCAGTGTTACTTGTTCATGTTATAAAAACGCATCAATATGCACCCGCAACCATATCCCATTATGCACAAGCACCATGTTGAAACTTACCATTAAAATGATCTTTGGAAAACGAGTACAGTTAAAACAAAAACCAATATTGAAGTAGACCTATCATTAGCTGAGATTTTGGCATTTACGTTCCCATTATTTGACATATATTTATGCGGTCTATGCAAGGTTTCTATTCAGAAGACTGCATCACAGTTTGCACATCACATGCGCATCATTGGTGTAGGCGCTTATCCTGTCCGTCATTTTGGGAGTCACAAAATACCTGAATTGACTCGCAGTTGGCAGAAATGGTGAATGTGCAATGTGGGTTGACATTGATCAATTTATAACAAAGAAAACATACAAATTTTGAAATTGGATCTAGTCTTTTTTGTTGTTTTTACTTTGTTCGTTCACTTTGAAAACAAATGTGTTAGTTGCTAATCAGGAATGGAACAAATTTGACAAACTGTCTTCATCTGAAAAAATGTAAAAAAATTATTTGATCATTAGGTGATATTTTCACCAGCACTTTAATCCTGTTGCTTTTTTGTCATTAACATTTCCTCAGTTCAAAAAACTGCTTTAACTAGCCTTGTCCATGTGCGTCTGCCTAAATGCACAACCAAATCTTGTATGCATACGAGAGTGTAATAAACATTTCATGGGAAAAGCTAATTGACAACCTATACAAATGTTCATCACAGTGTTTTACATAATATTTCGCAGAGTTGCTGTTGTGTTTTATTTCGGTTGGCATTGAGTCACAGTTGACTTTTGGTTGTTATGTTGTTTATTTTTTTTTTGAAAACGAAGTTTTCCTAGCAATTAAGTATTTGTTTGCTTTGTGTTTTTTGCTCAATAATTTAGGAACTTTTTCATATACGTATTTGGTTTGCGGTAACACCATGTGTGTATCTACTTGCCAGGTAGAGTTTGTTAGAGAACTGTCTTTCTTTATTCTACGACCCCGGAGTAGATTTATCGAACTTGTTCTTGTTTTGTCAATGGTGTTCCGTAAATGTGGAAAATGTGAAACTTTCACCTGGTGCTACCCAAAGCCTTTCAAGTTTTGGCCTAATGTAGTAAAATTGAGTAGTAGAATTGAGTCTATGGATGCTAGTGTTAGTGCTCATTAATACATACCAACAAACTGAAAAGTAGTAGAGTATAGAGGGCAATATATTCAGTCCAGAGCTCTGGTCCAATCTAATCACTCTTAAATAAATTTAGGACAATAAAATGTCACAAAATTATTAATTATGTAGTATTTGGAAAAGCTTTTTTACTCCTCTAGTTTTTAAACGAATTAAACCGACCAATTAACCTGTGAAAGTATCATCAAAATAATCAATGTCCTTGTTTTATAAGAAACGGATGACCAAAATCGTTATTTTTGTCAGCAAATGTGTGCACTTCTCCTCCCACAATAAATACAAAGTTGGTTGGCAGACTTTTCTTTCATACTCATGACCCATTAAAGAAAAAGACGAGAATAAAACATCATTTTCATTTGACAACTAACACCTGTTATCTTCATGTAGTTCCTTTTCCAAACGGTGCACTTAATTGGAATCATGCACAGTGACCAGTAGGGCTGTTGACTGCCCAGGCAGCAGGTAAGCTGCTTATCCAAGTCATCACCCACTGGTGCAAATGGTGTATACTTTCTGAGTTGTTTTGCCCCAAAACATAAAAACACACAGAAAGCAGTTGGTTTGATAGTTACCGCAAAACAAACACACAGTGCGACTGAACTTTTAACCAATCATGCTTGTTCATGGGCAATTAATGTCACTTGCATCCCACGTGACCAGTCGTCGACCAATCATAGTGCAAACTGTCCGATGTGTTTCTTTTAATGACCGCTTATAACGAAAATCAATGACAAATCGTAAGACAGTGGAAACACTACATAAACAGGGCCAATTCAAATAAAAACTTCAGGAAATACTGCACAGCACATTTCTGTACCTAATAATATATAAAATCTTTGGGGAACAAGTCGCATCAATGTTAGCTTTATGAATTTTCGCGGCGCTGTTTTTGCTCAACACCATGTTTCTCTGCTTATACATGCTTTATACAAATTGGCGCCAGATATGGAACTAAAAGTTATTACATTTGGATAGGGGCTATGTAAATGAGTTGACAGACGATTTCAAAATATTTTGCAAAAATGTGTAAAGTGAATGATACTCCATTGTATTGTTGTGTAAATAAAAGATATGCGTTGCCTTTTAGAAGAAAAAGAATCTCATGTGAGTTTTTCTTTAACTTATATTATTTTTGGAGACCCAAGCCTAGCTACTTCTTATTCATTAAGAATAATAACAGTTTGGGGCCTGAAGGTGGCGCAGGGTGCACCGCGCGCGCACGAAGAGCGCACCCTCTCACCAGGGCCCAATTTCATAGAGCTGCTTAAGCAAACTAATTTGCTTAAGCAAAAAATTCATTGCTTAGTAAAATGAGATTACCGGCCAAGACTCCACTCAATTGTTATGCTAAGTAAACAACAGCTAAAAACTAGTCATAAGCAATGTATATGGCATGAAATTTTGGCCAGTAACGTGTGTAAAATAAGCGAGCTATTTTCGTGCTTAAGCAAATTTTTTGCTTAAGCAGCTCTATGAAATTGGCCCCAGAACTCGCATGCTTTGAAGGACTCCATATTTTCTCACAAACCATCTCCTTCCCCGGTAGTATTTCCACATTTCATAGCAAATTCAGTCGACAAAACGGCCGTAAGATGATCAGGGTGAGTAGACTAGAACTAATAGCATCCGGAGAAGGCTTCCTTGAGTGAATTTATGCTTTTAAAAATCTATATAAATGAAAAGCGGGGCGAACTTCAGGCTTCACTGTTAAAAGAGATAGGCGAGGCGAAGCTGAGCTCGTACACGTGTTTTTGAAACAGAAACCTGACCGTTTTAGAAATGTTTTAAATGTGTCGTACCGAATATTTTGTTATTATTTTTCATACATGGTTTTGTGTTCGTGCAGGGGCGAGTTGTGGGCGTTTTTTGCACTTTAATTATGGGGGATATTCTACACGGGCGGAGCAAGGAAAGCTTCAACCATCTTTAGGAAAAAAAATATTTTTACCGAAACAAATATCTCATTTGTAGCTGCTCATTTGAGTTAAATAAATACTAATTTATTTCAAAACGAATGAGAAAGTGGCCTGGCAGGATGTAACAGGGAAATTATTTTTTCCATAAAGCGGGCACTTAATATTGCGCCCTCTTTTGGCAGACATGTCATTCATTTCTTGGTTGTGCAGCCGAGGTGCCAACATACAAAGTTTATCCCGATTGCTACATAGCAAATATTTCAACCCTTTTCTTGGGTTTTAAATTGAAAAAATACAGTTTAAAGACAGTAAAATATTATTAAAGTACTTGCACGCTTGTGTGGGGCCTACATGATTGTACTCGAAGATGTCGATACAAAGCAAACACTAGGCAGACATTACTTGTTTTGGCCCTTGTTTGCTTCAAGTCCTCTCCTGTGTTGTGTAAGAGTTGTGTGCCTTTTATATAGTTTGTGTTATTTGAAGCGAAGTTGTTAAAGTGTCTTAAAGTTGAAAATTAATATTTTTATTTTATAAATCCATAAATCACATAGGGCCCCTTGCAAAAAGTGGTTTATCGGGGTATGGAAAATGAAGAGACGTACAGATAAACAACTTGCACATTAATATCAGTGATCAACTCTGTCATTCAAACCATCGTCCCAAAAGAAAACTATTTGTATCGACAAATAAAAGATGAACATTTTATGAGTTTAAATTATTTCTTTTTCCTCTTTGGTGTTTAGTGAAGACACATAACAGCACTAACAAGCTGTGTTTCAACTAAGACATGTCAGAGACCTAGCAGCCAGGGGTGACCTTTGTCACCCAGCACAGGAGCAGTGATCAACCAGCAAGGATTGCATAAAGGTAGGGAAACCAGTTTTATCAGCGAATGCCCAAATTCCAGCTTTTCTCTGTTTTTCCCATGTATGCTTGTTGGGGGGGGAAGTAATTGTGAGTTTCTAATCTTTGTTTTCACTATACACTTTTATGGACCATGCATGTAGCCTTGATCAAGGCGCTACAGCCAGCCGCGATCTGCAAAATCCCAGTCCCCATCACTGAATTCTGCCAGCGCACCCCCATACATAACACAGTGCATATGATACGTGTACATCGTATGTACACATACGTACTATACACCATATGGTACACTTACGGAACATGGGAACTTCCTAAGTAGCGCCTTGATGGTTTTGTAACTGCCAAAATTTAGGGCGGAGCTCATTATGCTAATATATACTAACAACCCGTTCTCATTGGTTGTTGGGTGAGCTATAAACTCTCGCTGCGATGTCAATCACAACGTTCTGCAAGCACTCGCACACATGTGCTCGTGGCTGTAGTTGCAATGGCGGCAGGCGAGGGAGAAATCCCTACTACTAGTAAAACAAAACTGTAAGTCGCTGGAAATCAGTGGTGTATAATTTGCAACACAACTAAAGAAACTTTCAACAAAATATAACAACCGCGGTTAATGCAACAATCATGGGTTGAGAAATAGAAGGAAGAAAATTAGACCATGTGAAATGTGTTTGAGAAAGGTTAAAAAAGTATCCAAGTGTCATGGGTTTCCGGCAAGATGGCTATTTGGTAAGAATTCGTAGGTGTTGGGCATATGACAGTACAACACACCCCATCCCCTTGAAGCACAAACACAGACCAGGGGTCGATTTCACAAAGAGTTAGGACTAGTCCTAACTTAGGACTAGTCCTAGGAGATATACAAATTGCATGGAGAGTCCTAAGTTAGGACGAGTAACTGGTCCTAACTCGAGATAAGACTAGTCCTAACTCTTTGTGAAATCCACCCCAGATGAGATAAGTATGGTGGCCCTGACGGGACACAGCCAGTCGTGAATATTTTTGCGACGTCGTGAATATTTTTGCGACGTCGTGAATTTATTCACGACAAGTCGCGAATATTTTTGCGACGTCGTGAATATTTTTGCGACGTCGTGAATTTATTCACGACAAGTCGCGAATATTTTTGCAACGTCGTGAATATTTTTGCAACAAGTCGCGAATTTTTTCACGACTAGTCGCGAATTTTTTCACGACAAGTCGCGAATTTTTTCACGACTAGTCGCGAACATTTTCATGACGTCGTGAATATTTCTGCGACTAGTCGCTAATATTTTTTCAGTAGCTTGAGTGTGTAATTACTGTATTCACGTTGACGGCTTAGTAAGACTAAGCTGAAAGCTGTCCCGTACGATGATGGATCCGGAGGAGAATTCCGACTCTTGCAAATCGATGGTGGGTTATTTAAACAAAACTAACGTTGACGTATGGCCCATACGGTAGGCCTACGAGGCCTGACATTATAGTTTTACTAGTACTTTAGTAGGAGTAGGCTATCCTATGCTAGGCAATAAACGTTGGCACTTTCACTCTTCAGATAAAACATAACGTTCCAACTTTGAAACGCGAGTTCGTTCCGTCACGGCAGGGTGCAACGCATCTCGTAATCCCCCACCAAGTTTAACTGAAAGATTAGTCCTTTGGCATTCAGAATTATTTGGGTTTGGAGTAATTCAACCTTGAAAACCCCCGAAATATTGATGAAAGTCAGACACTGTTTTTTCGAACTTCGATAACAATTCTACTGGATAAAACATGGGCCCCATACACATAGCTGAGTGGCTACAATCTTCATAGCTTGGCTCTCTACGCGTGCCGTGTAAGAATTACACACTCAAGCTACTGAAAAAATATTTACGACTAGTCGCGAATTTATTCACGACTAGTCGCAGAATTATTCACGACGACGTAAAAAATATTTGCAACTAGTCGTGAAAATATTCGCGACTAGTCGTGAAAATATTCGCGACGTCGCGAAAATATTCGCGACTTGTCGTGAATAAATATACGACGTCGCGAAAATATTTGCGACTAGTCGTGAAAATATTCGCGACGTCGCGAAAATATTCGCGACTTGTCGTGAATAAATATACGACGTCGCGAAAATATTCGCGACTTGTCGTGAATAAATATACGACGTCGCGAAAATATTCACGACTGGCTGTGTCCCTTCAGGGCCACCATAGATAAGAAACCCAGCTGTTTATTTTGTCTTAATGTAGACATATATTATTTACTACGTTTCTCGCGGTAAATCAAAGTTGGGGATCGAAAATATGTGTTGTCGAAAACATACCAAACGGTAAAAGATGGCGTGTAGCTGAACAACAACTACAAGTAAAGTTCAATTTCATAAACTAACTCTTGCCATACTACTAGTACTACACTACAACGTTACACTTATAGTACAGCAGCTTCCAATTCAGGGACAAATCTACCAGCTACGTTGTAATTATGATGCTAGTCCTCGTGTTATAATGAAACGCAAGACAACGGAAGTTGTTCGAAGTTGTTCAACACCATTACCGACCGGGCGAGTCTTGTCCGGCTCACCCGTCCGGCAGCGCATTCAGACCCCTTAGAATCATAGCTAATATACACCACACTCCCGACACTGCTATAAAAAGCACGTAGTACAGTACATCTCCATACAGCTAGCGTACACACATGGACGTGGCATGATTGCTAGCAGTAATACGTCATTCTCAATCGCGCCTGTGATTGGCCAGTGTTTAGAATGACACGCCCACATCATGAATACTCTTTTATCGGAATTCCGATAAAGCTTTACAAACCCATCAAGGCTGTTGTTTGAGCCACGTGTGCGAGGTTGAAAGTAGAAAGACACGATCGTACTCACGACTACGCTATACTGTTCTCGCTGTACAATGTATGGTAATGAGCATTTGTGTATGCACTGCATGCGTGTGCAGCCAACCGGGCCGGGGAACAGTACGTCAACAGCCTTGATCAAGGCTACCATGCATGAAGCTCTTGTGTGGAGTGATGAAACAAATGGACCCCTGGCGCAGTTTTCATTGTCAACTAGGGTACTCCGTCAAGGCTAAGCAAATAATATAAAATAAGCAAGCAATAGTGAGGGATGAATGCTTCATTGTTGTACGGGTTGTATTATTGTAAAATAATGTGCAGTTTTATGCTTGGCTAAACTATTTGGGTACAGGTCCTATACGACGCATTCCAAAGTAGACCGAAGCTATCAAACATGACTGTTTGCAGTGTGCTGCACACATTCTCCCCATTCATTTCCATTTGTAGGAGTTCTGGTCCATGTTGTTCCTGCTAAAGCCTGACGTCATCTATCGATCTTCTTCTCTGTCTACCTATTTTCATTTTCCCTGACCCGAGACTGGGTGTGTGTGATTGTTGAGGCACAAATTCACGGTCAATATGAAGAGTTTTATCTTCGTCGTGATGACCATAAGCCTAGTTGTCACTTTCGTGTCGTCGGTGCCAAATGAATGCGTGTACTTTACCGGCCAGCTTCCTCTCAGTGAAGGACTCTTTCGGTGGACGGTGGACCCATATTTCATCCCAGGTGATATCGTCAAAGGTGGCTTAATTTGATTATTGTACATTCAACCAATATAATATTATCAAACTTTTATCAAAAAATGTACGTCATTCGGACAATTAAATTGCTCGAAATTATTATGACGCTCTTGTAATTTTCATAGATGATTTAATATGAACAAAGGTGATGTAGTGCAAATGTAGAGGCCTTTTTCGTATCCGTGTACAGCACAGAGGGAGAGAAGTTATACCAAAACTTTCTGTCAGTCATCTTTATTCAGGACCAGTGCTTTAGTTGATATTATGCCTAGGCGCAGCCTACATGTAGTTCTGTACAACATGTTTTTTTTCTAAAGCTAAACTTTTATTTGTGTTTAAACAGTAATAATAACTAGAGATAAAATTTTTGTTAATTACAAAAATACGGTGTTCGGTTGGGCGTTACGTGATGACGTAGTTCAAAAACATTGAACCATAAAGATGACTTTTTCTACAACGTGTCATTAATTTTTATAGTTAAACTTGTGTCACAGTTTTTAACGACTCCTTTTTTTTCTTCACAAATGCAATATTTTTGTGTAAGATTGGCTTTAGGTTTTAATTTGCAATTTATGGAAACCCTTTTAAAATTTAGCTACCTCCGCACGGATTTGATAATCAACAGCGCCCTATTTTCTTGGACAAACGAGAGCTCTGTTGGGATTCCCCCCAAAACGTTCTCGCCATATGATTTGTACACATTTTAACATAGTTTTATTGTAATTTAATACCCGATGACGACATTATGACGTAATTAGGCCTGTGTTGTCTTAACAACACTAAGGTTTAACTATCTGTTGAGTTTCAAGGTTCAAATCGATCTCAATCTTGAGTTATGCCGTAGATCAGCTCAAAAGTTGTTTTTTATGAAAAAAACACGAAGTCGAACTTATTCGTTGAGATACAGCGAAAAGCAAATGTCGTTTTTCAACATTAAAAACCTTGTCATGACCTAATCAATGACGTCATCATTCCCAAAAAATGGCGGTTTCATCTACTCACTATTGTCTATGTACATAGTAAGTTTTAAGTTTGTACAAGCTTTACTTTTGTTTAAAAGCTCAAAAGTTTTTTTTTTTTATTTTTATGTAAAATACACGAAGGCGAACTTTGACCCAGGGTAACGACCGGAAGTTAAGGTCATACGATTTTTTGCGTTAACTTTTCAAATGTTGTCCAAGTCTTTATCTATCCGATACCCAAGTATGAACATCATAGCTCTGATATTCGTTGAGATACAGCGAAAAGCAAATGTCGTTTTTCAACTTTAAAAACCTTGCCATGACGTCATCAATGACGTCATCATTCCCAAAAAGTGGCGGTTTCATCTACTCACTATTGTCTATGTACATAGTAAGTTTAAGTTTGTACAAGCTTTACTTTTGTTTAAAATTGCTGGAGAAGGTTCGCAGGGAAAGAAGAACACGAGAAAAAAAAAAAAACAAAAAAAAAACGGAACAATAACAATAGTTGTTCGGCTGTTGGTCGAACACCTAAAAAACATAACAATAACAGAACACCTAAAAAAAACAAAAAACAAAAAAAAACGAACAAAAACAAGAGGTCTTCGGACTTGAGTCCGAACACCTTAATGAAAATCTGGATTGTTTTATTTATTTGTTTGTACTAAAGTTTTGTTTAATCCGGCAGTTTATTTTAGCAAGACCACTCCTAATTGCTTGGGCCTTATACTTTAACCATTCTGTTTTCTTTGAATGTTTTGTATTGTAACATCCATGTCTGTGCATGGAGGTAGAAATAAATTAGTTTACGTAACGTCCTTTCCTACTAGAGAAAGTTTAAAAGGGCTTATGTTATTCCAGAGATTTTTCTTCTTCAAAATATTTAACTCAGAATAACTTGGATAGTTGTTTTAACAAATAATCAAAACAATTGATGATTATGCTTAGTTCGAGAAGTAATAGATAGATATTGTAATACTGACGTGAATTCCGTGGGTCCAAAACGCCCTTCACCCAGGGGGAGTGGTCGATCGATGTAACGTTTCTATTCTTCTCGGTGTTTAACCAAAACATGGCCAATGTTCGTCATTTTGTACTGTTGTTTTCTCACATAATTAAAAGTCCCATGAATCACTGAAGTAGGTGGCCATCTCAGCGAAACTTCGTCTTCAATTCCACATTGACCACTAAGCCATCAGAAGGGTAACATTTGAACAATTTGACGCCAAAGATTGAGAGGAAATCGTTTTCGCAGCGTTCTGCATAAATAGAGCTATACAGCTCATAGCTCTATATGCATATCACGCTATGGCACAGAGTACAATAAACTTGGCAGCATGGCACCAAATAAAATGCCTAATACACTACACGTGTACGCCACACGTGTTACGCACAACCAATGGGGAAATTTCGTAGTTCTTTATACATGAAATTATGAATTTTCAAACTCGTTTTTGAACCAGAAGACGAGATCAAAATGGGATCATGTCTGCGAGGCATTTACGGAGTTTTTAACGAACTTTCCGATGATGTGTCGATTGTAACAACCCATCATGAATCGACCCATCATGTAGATCAAAAGTTATGATTTTTTGAAATAATAAACTTTGAAAATTCATAACTCAAGAATTGATGACGTCATCGTGACGTAACTCAAACGGTTTCTTCTCCTAATAAATATCTAACTATGTGTGAAGTTAAAAGTTCATCCAGGTTTGGTAAGTGTGCTTTTGTTAGAGGGCAAGGGACGGAGATGTATTTTTGAAGAAAAATATACAATTGCAAACTTTGACCTTCCGGTACGAACGGAAGGAGGGGTCATACGATTTTGACTTTAACTTTTTAAATGTAGTCCCAGTCTTGATGTATCAGATGCGTAATTATGAATATCATAACTGTAAAATTCGAAGACATTTAGCGAAAAGCAAATGGTCACTTTTTTAACCTAAAAACCTTGTAATTCGACACCTGATGACGTCATCATGACGAAACTAAAACGGTTTCATCTACTAATGAATATCTAACTATGTGTGAAGTTTCAAGTTTATGTGAGCTTAGCAAGTATGTCTTTGTTAGCGGACAAAAACCACGGAGAAGAAGACGAAGTAAAAAAAAAAAAAAAAAAAAAAAAACAAAACAAAAACAAGAGGTCTTCGGACTCGAGTCCGAACACCTAAAAAAAAAAAAAAAAAAAAAAACGAACAAAAACGAGGTCTTCGGACTCGAGTCCGAACACCTAAAAAAAAAAAAACGAACAAAAACAAGAGGTCTTCGGACTCGAGTCCGAACACCTAAAAACGAACAAAAATAAGAGGTGTTCCGGGCTGTTGGCCCGAACACCTAATAATAAATTAATACCATGATACATTTTAACTCTTTAAACATCATTAACAGTTAAACGTGTATTGGAACACAGATATTGATGATGAGGATGTTTCGCCCTTTTTATTTGCAGTTAACGTCGTGAGTACGGACGGTGCGTTGTTATCTGTGCATGCCGTTCAAGGGTCTTTATCGAATGAAACCGGAGGGAACTCAAGTTTTGACTGGGTGGACTGGCAAGTAGCCCAATCATTCTCTGCAGTTGAGTGCCAATCAAGCGGAGATACTTTGCTTGCGAGGGCATCCCGCTCAGTTCTACGTTTCTCCGTTTCGTTCATTGCAAACGTCCCTGAAAATCAAACAGTTTCCATTAGGTAAAGGCTTTTTAAAATAGACTCTCTTGATTTATTATGCTCGGAGTTATGAAAACTGGCAAACTTTTTTTTCTTGTCATGCCTTCTGTGCGTGGAGAATTGTTATTGTTTGTTTGTTTGTTTGTTTGTTTGTTTGTTTGTTTGCAGATAGCTTTGTAAAGTATGCGTCTATAACAGACCCCTTGCATAATATATATGACCACACAAGCTCACTAGCGCCCTCACTGGAGTAAAAGAAAACGTAATGGCTGAGTGTTGTGGCTATTGCTGAGTGTTTGAACTACTTGTGTGTGTGCATAACGTCCCAAACTATTCGTGGATTCACAAAAGATGGTAAACTAACTTTTCCTAACATAAAACTGCAACGTTGAATAAATTGGCCCATACATTGATACAAAAGTAGGCTACCCACCTTCAAATAAAACAATACTTACTGAAAATAAGTTTCAAACCATGTGTTCCGCTGAAGTACAAACAGTTTTTCGTCGTGACGTCATGCACCTCTGTCAGCCCTATTCTCAAAATGCAAAAGAGTGAAAAAGCACCCCTTGAAGAGCCATAATGAGGGACAACTCTTTTTCGAGTGGTCTTCCACTCTTTAAGATTGAAGTTTGCATCTTTTTTGAGTGATTTTTCACTCTGTCCTAGAGTGAAACCCCTCTAAAAGAGTGAAATAACCGCCACTCGTTTTAAAGAGACATAAGGGACAACTCGAAATGTAAAGAGTGTTGTTTTTCACTCATTTACATTAGAGAGTAAGTTACCCATGCCCACTCCTCAATAAGGGCACCGTGGGGCTGACCACGGTGAGCCCCGCAAATGACTTCAAAGCTGTTCGGTGGTCGACCTGGCCGGGGAAGCTAATCGAACACACCGTATGCAAGGGGGATATTAGACAAATCCCGGAGGTCGTTGACGTGTGGGGTTGAAGGCAATTTACTTTAAAAAGAACAGTCCTGCATGTTAAATGCAAACAAAATCATATTTATTTACTGTATTATGATCGTTTGGTTTCCAGTGCGGTAATGCTCAAAGAACAAAAGTTATACCTTACAGCTTCCTCTTCAGTATCAAGACGTGGTGAGTCAAGTATTTAAAATTACAGTATTTTCTAAATCTTTTAAAGATTGAATTTTCCTGAAAGTACAAATCACTTGCCATTGGTTGAATATTACGCAAGCTTTACAATAAGTACAGAACCTCAACAACTTGCCTTCGTTATGCCATTTGCCAACCATAAAAATTAACTCACCCACTTGGTTTCTAGCGTGCAACCTTATAACATTTAAAATACAATTTCAGACATGAAAACCTTAGAAGTTGCTGGGGTCATCAATTATGTAACAACAATCAAAATACGTAACACTCAGGCCGCCAGGGTCTCATTTAGGCACTGGACACTATTGGTAATCACTCAAAATATATGTTAGCATAGCAATTTAAAAACAAATAACTTGGAGAGCATTGTGAGAAACGGCTCCTTCTGAAGTAACGGTTTTTGAGAAAGAGGTAATTTCACACAAACAATAAAAGACTTCAACTGAAGCCTTTTTTAATGCATCGGAAAGCACACAAGGTAATGCACCAAGGGAGTTTTTCTGTCACTTCTCTTGCAATAATTCGATGACCAATTCAGCCAAAAATTTCACATGTTTCTTGCATAATTATGTTTGATACACCAGGTCAGAATACTTGGCAACTACAACCAAATGTGTCCAGTGCCTTTAATTTGGATCAGGAAATCGATACTTTTTGCATAATCTTTGTTCTTAAGACTCTAATTCCAGAACGTTTCAGAGGGGAAGTTCATGATAAGCCAAGGAAGCTGGGATAGATAAAATCGTTATAAATTACAACACTGTGTGATTTCTGTAGAACATGTTGTGTATCTTATTGTCCATTCTGCTAGTATAGGTTTTCTCGGCCAATTTCGGAAAAAGAGCAGCCAATTTAACCGTCAAGCTATTCTATTTCGCGCGAAATCGAATGCTACTGAAAAGGGTCATTCGATTTCGTTTTATTATTAGTCAAATGTAATGTTGCGTCATTCGATTTAACAAAATAATCATTCAATTTAACAATTCATCAAAGCAGCATTCAAATTCGCAGTCGCTTCTTGAGGCGTGTGTGTCTCGAAAAAGAATGACGATACACTAAATTAAACATAGTGCTAAAGGAATTTGACTCAACTCAAAACGAAATTGAATGGCCGAATTCTGAATTTGAAACGCAATAACAACTAGAGAGGCAACACAGCTTTAATTCGAACGCCTGAAAATGAAATTGGCTGCTCATTTTCTGAATTTGACCGAGAAAACCTATAGTAACCGTTGTTATGCTTTACTGGGTGTTGGGTGGCCCAGTGAATTCAGTCCGCTGGAGATTTAGTCCCCCAATGGGAAATTAACATTAGGCTGCTTGCAGTCAGGAGGTTGATTCAAAAGAGGGCGCTATCAGAAGAAGTTTGTGCACAGTTTGCCATAATAAGGGACCGAATCTCCGAGGGACAGAATCTCCAGCCACACCGGTAGTTCAACCAACACTCAAAGATGCAGTACAATACAAACTTAATGCTTTCTCATTTTTTGATCATCGTTTTATTTTGTTTTTTTTTACTCCTGTAATATTACCAGCCTGTGCTTTTTCACCATGTCAAAATGGCGGAGTATGCTACCAGAGTGAAGTCTCTTTGAGAAGTTATTATTGCAGTTGTCCGACAGGTTATACGGGCGACAACTGTGAACTGGGTAAAACAAAATAATGACACACCGATCCATCAAGCCCCGCCCACTACTCACTTGTTTTATCACAATGTAGTAATACCACACTGCATTATGCCAATCATTTAGATGACTTTTATTATCGAAGTTGTGATTGGTCAAACATCGTAGGGGCGGAGCTTATTGGACCGTTTTTTTAAATGTGCGGTTAGTTTGCTTGTAACCCATGTGTGCGTAATAGACTGTGAAAGTCTTGCGCCTTACTCAAACCTTTTTTCTTAATAAGAGCTCATATCACAAACCACAAACAATAATATATTATTCAAAGCTATGTTTAATTTTTGACACATCAATATCATTAAAGACTCCGTTTAGGTTATAACTATTAGTTTACAACTATTAATAAGAGCTCCTAGATATAAAAAAATATATATATACAATATTCAAAGGTATACTCATTTTTGACACATCAACATTTTTTTTAAAGACTGCGTTTATTTCATTTTGAATTCAGCATTAAACATTAATGATGTTCTGACTCTTGTCCATAGATATATGTATGTGTCACATGAATGTCAGCTCTCAACAAAATGGCGAAGTTTGCATCATTGAAGATATGAGTTGTAGTATAAATGTCATGCTTCAAGAGTTGTCACAAGTAGGTATAGCTTCATCATACGAATCTTTTTTTTAGAAAGTGTATAAATGTGAGAGTCTAGTTTTGTTTAAAGGTAGGCCTCTGCATTTAGTTTTTTTTTAAGTGTTTGGTGAGTCTTCTGTTTTGGAAGTGTGTAATTATGCGAGGCTTTTTTTGTATGTATTTACAACTCCATAAGTAAGCCCCTATTTGGCGAGTTTGTTTTGTTTTTGTTTTTATCAAGTTTGGCGAGTTTGTAGCTTTTTTAAAGTACATATTGAGCAATTTTTCTTTAAGTATATATTTTAAATGCTTACTTTTTTAAAGTATAGCCTTTATTGGGCAATTTTCTTTCTGAAGTATATGTTTTTATTTGGCAAGTCTTATTTTTGTGAGTATACAATGGATGAGTCGTTTCGACCTGTCACTTGCTGAACTCGTTGTTCTGTGATGGAGCCTTAAGTTGACATCTACTTGTGAACTCAAAAGAAGAGTTATGAAGGAAGTTGTGTGCTGATATATATTTGGTTGCCAGATAGATTTTGTTCTTAAAAACTGTCTTGCTACATATTCTATACTACCGCGGAGTAGATTTTCAGAATTCGAGAGACTTCTATAGTTCAAAAAACTGTTCTGCTTTTTAACTATACTACCTGGTGGGCGGAAGGTAGCAAATCGGCTGGGACTATTACAACCATCACCAAGGTATAAATCATAAATCAAACTCAAATTTCCCATCGCACGTTTTTATTTGAAGGTTCCCATCGACGACGAAAACGTCGAGCAGGTTTCTGTAGCTCTGGCTAATGTGACGAGTCATTCCGGAATTAATGGCGAAGGAATCGCTTTTGTGGCACTTATCCTGGAGAACATCGCGGAATTAGAGTCACCCTCTAAACAGGTACGTAATGTAAAGTGAACTATTAGAAGTCCTTATTAATTAATGCCTCTGGGCAACGGTGTGTAGATTTACAATGTGTCCCTTATGGGTTGGTTATAATTTGCAAAATGTGTGGATTTAATGATATCGGATTTCTTGTTTAATCTGCTTCCAGGTAACCGAGAACGTCATCAAATCCGTAAACAACGTCTTGAATGTCCCGGATGTAAGTTTTTCCTCCAACCGATCGTCTTCAGCCACGATTCTTGAGGCATTCGAATCTCAGCTATCGTTTACTAGAGATGGCATCAGTATATCCATGGATAATCTAGCAGTAGAGGTTTTACCATCAGTGAGTCTGACTAACAGTCTGGGTTTTGCCTCTAAAGCTGAAGATGCTGACACACCGGTAGATGATACATTAGTGAACAATGAAAAGGAATTGTTCATAGGAGACGGGCAGAGTATTCCTGAGAGTTTTGTTGATAAGGCTGAAGCATCTATTTTGATACAACATAATCAAACAGCCTTATTGCAAGGTATGATCAACCTGATGTTTGCTACATAGTATGCATTTTTAATGACATCAAACTAATTAGGTCAGAAAACAGCTTGCTTCGCAAGGACCCACCCCCTTTTTTTTGGGGGGGGGGGATATTTTATTTGAGTGATAGTTTGTAAGTTGCATGGCCCAATTTTCACAAATTTTGTTCTTTAGTTTAATACTTTCCCCTAACGAATTTTGACAGATGGGGTGCTGTTCAAAAACAAACAAGCCAAACCAGTCGCATATGCAGCGTACAATGTATGCATACACAAGAAACTTAGAAATGCAAAGTTATTTAATGTACACTTTTTAAAGAGCAATTTTCGAAAGCAGTTGTTTAATTCTATTTTTAGGAGCAGTAATTTTTTATTTCCAAGACCACATATTTTTCACTTCGAGAGCAGTTATTTTTATTATCAAGAAGTTGAAAATAGTCGCTCTTGAAAATCAAAATAACTGCTCTTGGAGATAAGAAACAACTGTTCGGTTACAACGGGTGACACCCATAACCCAAACCCAATCCTTAAACCACCCATCCCCTTCTTGTTAAGAGCTAAAATGACTTTAAACAGAGGTGAACCAATATATTTGCAGGTTCATCAGATAAGTCTGTGTCGGCATTCTTCGTCGTGTATGCAAACACCATTCTGTTCCAGCTAAATGACTCGAATCTCAAACTAAACAGCCTCGTCATATCGGGAAGTATTGGTGGTAAAGACAAACAAGCGACGAATTCGGCACCCTCTGTGTTTACCTCATTTAGACGGCTAAATGTAAGTTGCCGTGGGCAGTAGTTCCATACAGGAACTGAAGAAAAAAAATTGAATTCAATGAAAATGAAGTGTAGGCGTCCCAAGTTCAAATTACACAGATAAACAATGGTTATCGAAGCGAAACCTTACATTCCATACATTTAGCAATTATTATATTTTGTAACAGCGATCTTTTCCTGTGAATTACTAATAAATTGTACATTGTGGGTGAATATCAAAAGAACGAAAGCACAATATTTGCACGAAGTTTACAAGGACATGCGTGTGACGACTTATTTTCAAAAAGACGTTCTGTCATTGTTGAGGAAATTAACAGGGTGTGATACAGATCATAATAAAAACGCTAAGGAATTGACAAACCTGCAAGTGACGCAAATCTTGTCCATATTTTCAAAACATAAACATAAACACTCCATAGTTTGAATTATTTACTTTAATAGTTCTTATTAATAACTGTGGCTTCTTATATAGCGCACATGTCCGTCACCCAGTGACGCTCCTGGCGCTGTAATTAACATACAGTATTTCCTGCAAGATGTGGGACTACGTTTGATTTATGAGACCTAATTCTGGTATCACACTGCAATGTTTTACAAGGTGCTGTGGCGCAATTTGCTGCCACAGCACATCTGGCCGATAGCACAAATTTTGACTTTAATTTGTTGTTTTTCAGAAAACTCTTAAAGGGCAAGCTGTCTGTGTCTTTTGGGATCCTACTTTGGCTGTTGATAACTCTGCTGGGAATTGGTCGACAGAGGGCTGTAGTCTGACTGAAGACGATGGAACGAGTGAAGCAACAGTCTGCCATTGCAATCATCTGACAAACTTTGCTATTTTGATTGTACGTATTGATTGTTATTCTTCCTTTCAAGATCCAGGAGTAGACTAGAGTTATTTCCCTAAAGTTGGTACGAATTGCTCGCGAGCTGTCATTATGTACTCGTTTATAATTCAACAGCAACTGCGTAAAGGGAAGGTGTACGTTTGGCAATCACTCCCATATTTAAAATGGCAATAAAGACTTTACTAAGTAAAAAGTACAAGAGCTTTTGTTTTTCCAGCACTTTGAGAGTCGTTTCACTTTTAAGTAATGTGATTTTGCCATGGCAAAACAACACAATAAATTCATCTCACTGTTTTGTTTCACTTTTAGAGTCATGGAGGTATAAGAGTTATGGATCCAGTGCTTGATATCTTGAGTAAGATTGGATGTGGTATCTCCATTGCAGCTCTTGTTCTTACCATCATAGTTACAGTGATTACAGGGTAAGTTTTGACAATTAATGAACTGTTATTAATAACACCGATGAGTACAAAACAAATCCTAGGTCAGTATACATGGCATGGCAAACTTTTGGGGAGGCTTTGAAGCCTGTAGCATAAAACTGGCATGACATAATAAATCGTTAAAAATCAAACCAAACCGAGGATAAGGGACATGTTATTTTTGTGTACAATGATTATTGGCACACAGCTCTCTTCTTGGATACAGGGTACACGACCAAGATGGTGGTAGCATGATGCCATTGACTCGAAACAAAGTGTTTTAAAGAACAAAATTCCTTCTTTCTTAATTTAAGAGACATGTCACATACACCCCGGAAGACTTTGTTGAATCTGTGTGTGTCTCTCATCTTGCTCTATGGAGTCTTCCTTATTGGCATTGAGCTGATTCAACCACGAGTGGCTTGCATCATCTTCGCTGCTCTCATCCACTACTTCTTTCTCTCATCTGTCTGTTGGTCATCGGCCGAGGCCATTGTTTTTTTCTACCTTCTTGTGCTGACCCGCAGGAGTATGACCAATAGTTACATGTTGCGAATGATGCTCTTTTGCTGGGGTAAGATTAAATGGGAAACTTTAATTCATTCTATCATTGCACAAAAACATATTACGACACGGCTAAAGATTGATTTAACTGATGTCACATAGCGTCTTCTTTAAAGGAACATTACAGAATTGGTTTTGAAAACAGTTGCTGGTAGTGTACAAGCACCTTATGTAATCCACACTTGACGAATCTGTAGAAGTTAGAGATCGATCAGCTCCTGGGTTACGAGAGAATAGTGAAAAACCGATTACAAATTTTGCATTGCATCGATAACAAAACAAATGAATAAAACGCCCAGTGAGCGATAAACTCAAAACTCATCAAATATGAAATTTCAGACAAAAATATTTCAAGGGATGTTTTCTACTATCATCATCATTACACCGTATAAGTTTTAGGTAGATCTGTGATCTTCACGATTTTTGTTTCTTACCAATTCTGTAACGTTCCTTTCAGAGTTGGTGAATGTTTTAGAAAATTACATTAACTAATTAATTTTTCTGTTTGCTTTTCAAATATTCATCACACT
The DNA here is from genome assembly GCF_032118995.1 of Asterias amurensis. NCBI lineage: Eukaryota > Metazoa > Echinodermata > Asteroidea > Forcipulatida > Asteriidae > Asterias > Asterias amurensis. The sequence goes on along the minus strand of NC_092658.1, from coordinate 12,755,075 downwards.
TACACTTTAACGTTTGCAATGTTTGTATCAATTGCTCGGATGTAATCAATTGTTTGTTTGTATCAAGTGCTCGTTTCTATGTTTTCACTCAGGTTTTCCTGCGGTTATTGTGTCCGTCACAATGGCTGTACCTTATGGTATTGCTGGACAAGTGAATGTTCCGCGTGACAAATAGTAAGTTGCTTTCGATCTAAGAAATGTTTTATTTTATAGTTCCGAATGGAAATGATGGTGTTGCAAATGCCAAGTCTGACTCTAGCATTAAGTAGTCTCACAAAATCCAAAATCAACTCCGCGGCAGTAGAGTACATAGCAAGACACTTCTCGAGAATAAGCCTATTTAACATCAAAGATGATTTTTATTATATCTCTTTTAGTTGTTTTCTTTCTCCTGGGAATCCAATCTACTTTGGTGTATTGCTGCCAGTTGGAGCACTTCTCCTCTTCAATATCTTCATCTACATTCTAGTGTTCCGTCGGTTAGTTTGCCAGCGCGTCGAGAGCACCCTGACTCGTCAAGAGACACGGGCAGAACTTGTCCTCCGTCAGGCTCGCTCTATGATCCCCATCGGTATCCTCCTCGGTGGAACATGGATCTTTGGTTTACTGGCCATTGATATCTTCACTGCGACTTTCCAGTACATCTTTGCGATTCTGAACTCTCTCATAGGCTTAGCAGTGTTTGTGTTATTTGTTCTGTTTCGCAAGAGTGCTAGAGAATGTATGAATAAATTTATTTGTTGCTCAACGACAAAGAGGGCTCATTCTGAAGGCAGTCATCCTACATCAAGGGACGGACAAACCAATAGTGGACATACCAATTCTACTGGACTTTAACTTTCTTTCGATTGATTACAATGAACATTCCATATTGTCTAGAAATTGCATACTGTATAACAAAACTAAGCAAAGCTGAATGACATTTACGTAGGTCGTAAATAGAGAGAACCATTTGAAATATAGATAAACAGCAAAAAAAAAACAAGGTATAAAAGAAATCGGTAACAAAAATCAAGCGAACAATAACGAGCAATGATAGAAACAAACAATATACAGTTAGAAAGTTATAAAATATAATCAATTATAGTCGACATTGGTTTAAATTATAGACCACATAAATTATTTTTTTGAAACGATTTCTTATGAAGCTTTTTCGAGTGAATAGTCAAAGGTGACACATTGTACAATACTGCATCGAATTTCCAATTTTGTAATAGAGTAAACAACTAGATTTGGTGCACTTTAAAGCACCTTGTAGTTTTACGCTTTTGTTTGTAAGATATGTTTAGTATAACGTCACAGTATTATGCTAATGTCGAATTAGCATAGGTTGAGTAAACTTCAAGATGTTCAACTGGTCCCTTCAACAGCTCTCCGTTGCTAACAATCATACAACCAATAGTGTCCAGTGCCTTTAAACACCATAATTGTATAATACAAAAAAATACAAACAAAATCATTACTTAAAATTGTTTATTAGTCGATAAAAATGTTTTAGAAAATAGTAAGGGTGCAACTTAATTTTAAGCATGGTTTGTCTTTCCAGTTTCAATACTCAACATTTCTGCTTACAATAATGTAAATACATTTTTTAAACCTCGGTCTGAAATAGGCCCTGGTGTGTGTTCTTAGAAACTATCCCAAAAGCAATGATTGTGTGATCGTGTTTGCTTTTTCGCTTGGTTGCAGTTGAACTTGTCAGTGATCTTTTGTGTCAGTTTCTTTGTTCCCACTGCATTCCTGCAAACCACTTACCATAACAATTCTTCCGTGGCAAACTCACCTACTGATCTATTGAAATTTTACATTGGGAATTCCCCGTCTTTCCCCGGCACTGGCAGCATTGTTGTGTTTAGCCACGGCCTACAAATCAGTCTTAAAGGTAAACAAAAAAACCTATAAACTAAAGCAATAAAAACCACATAGTGTATAGTTTGGTTTGAAGGCTACAGCAGCTTTCGACAAAACAAAGCATTTTGAGAAACATTGCACTTGGAAGATGCATTAATGTAAAAATAGGCCAATAATGTAAAGCGCATTGATACGGTTATTGTGAACTGCGCTGTATAAGAGTTGGTTGTTGTTATTATTATTATATCAACTTTTATGCCCCAGAATTTGAATCTGAGAAGCGTTTTTACTAGGATTGTGTATTCCTATAGTAGGAGTTATTCTTCCTTCACGGACATTATTATCGCTCCGGATTTCGACGGTATCACAAAAAAACGACAATTTTTAACTGAATTTTCCACATGTTAGTTTGTTTGCATTATTATCATTATAATTAAACCAATCAAACGGTTATTTAAAATAAAAAATGCCTTTCAGGGAAGCTTTGCCATTCGAGGGCACGGTTGCTTGATTTTGAACTAGATACTTCCCCCACACCTTTAACATTAGCTCATACTGAATGTATAAATGGATGCATTGAACCATGCCAGCTGCAGCTACAAAGACTGAACGTGTAAAACCAGATACAACCTTGGTATAGAAGAATTGGGATGTTTTGTTAATTTTCTGCTGCCAGTCGTTGAACAAAATAATTAAGTTTAGCGTTATCTAAACACCGAAATGGAGTGCCATGCTAAGATTTCTACCATCTTGCTTTTGATTATTCTGACGGTACCACAAGAAGGGACTAGTCGCCGGAATGGAGCACCGATTGAGGCTTGCTCTACGTTGATGCCACAGCATCCTGAAACCGCCCCGCAGTCGAGCGAAACCATCCCTTACCTACTAGATACTGACGGTGACACTTACACTCCTGGGGGAACAGTTAGAGGTTGGAATTAATAGTGTTATTATTATGCATGATAGTTTTCTTTTAAAAGTAGCATTGTATGCGTTCTTTTAAAGGAACACGTTGCCTTGGGTCGGACGAGTTGGTCTATAAAAAAAGCGTTTGTAATCGTTTGTTATAAAATGCATATGGTTAGAAAGATTTTTTTTTTTTTTTTTTTTTCCTGGAGGGGGAAATTTATTCAAGTTTCTTCAATGTACAAAGCTACACAAACTACTGGTAAAACCAACTACTTATAGAACGATACTAAGAGAGAAATGGCCAATTGCAAAAACAGGAAGTTTGATGATTATGCAAGGCATTTAGTTGGTACATAGCAATACAAAAGGCTCCCATTTGGTATTGAACTTATCTAAGTTGTTATTCTTAACAAAGATCATTTTTTCCATTACAAAATAATGATTTATTTCCTTTTTGATAAGAACAAATGAAGGCTTTCTGTCGTTCATCTTCATCCGATAAATATGAAAACGGCAAAGAATGAGAATTAAATTGAGAGCAGACCATTTTCTATTTAGGACACCAAACAGCTTAGTCATGTTGTCAAAATTAATGTCAATGTTCAGTGTATTAGTCAACCAGTGTTTTATCTGACGCCAAAAATACAGAGACACCTTGCAATTACAAAACAAGTGGACTAGTGTCTCTTCTTCCCTTTTACAAAAAGTACACAGATTAAAATTCTTCCGACCAATTTTAGAAAGAAAGGAATTTACACCCAGAATTCTATGCACCAATCTAAACTGGAACCAACGTAACTTGGTGTCACATGTACAGTTAAAGGGTAAACCACAGAAAATGTGCCATTGAGGAATCGGAAAAATCACGCCAATTTTTTCTTCCCATTTAACAATAAACTTGTGCACAACTTTTTTGCTGGAGGTGAAAACACTGTACAGACGGGTGGAGCCCTTTATATCCATCAACAAAGTCTCAAAATTAAATGGTAAAAAAGGGCGAGCGATTTCTGTGGTTTCTCCATTCAGTACATTACGGAAGGAATGTTTGATTGCATTGACCACGCCCCCGTACTCTAAAAAATTTGTTCTGACCCTGAATTTCCTTTGAAATGCCACAAGAGAAAGAGCCACACCTTGCGTGTCAAAAATGTCACACACGAAGTTTACACCCTTTTTGGCCCAGTGTTTATAGTTAATGTTTTTGTTACCGACCATAATATTCTGATTATGCCACAACACATTTTTCAAAGCGTCAATTTGACTGGCAGGTACATGACACTTAACAAAGCTGCACCAAGCATTAAGAACATCAATCCAAAAATGGTTTTGATTTGCGGCCCCTTTTAAATAGATCAGCAATGCCTGGTGGCCTCCCTCGAGTGCTAGAGGATCATGAATGTTCGAAATCTTCAAAAAAAGAGTGACCCAACCCAAGTTATTTGAACTTAGAAATCTGCGGATCCAGGTGACCTTAAGGGCTTTTATATACGAATGCATGTCAATCATTTTAACTCCTCCATGACTATAGCCTTGAATCATCTGGTTCCTGGACACACGGTCATTCCCTTTCCATATAAAGTTATAGAACATACAGTCTAATTCTTTGATAACATTGCTAGGCGGGTTGGGAAGAGTTAAAATAAGAAAAGTAAGCTTAGATAAAAGGAGCGACTTTGTTACAGTAACTCTCCCCAGCACCGTTAGGTTACGTTTAGACCACTGCTCAATTAAACTTTTAATAGCAGAAATGACCTTGGTGTAGTTCAAATTCACCATACTAGCAAGATTAGTGTTAAAGTCTATACCAAGGGCTCTGAAGGAGTTTTGGTTAGAAAGATAATTTAAAAGTAGAATACAATGATCCACACAAGTTTGCCTCGAAATTGCGTGGTTTTCCTTTTACTGTGTGATCAAACACGGTCGGCCATTTATGGGAGTCAAAAATTTGACTCCCATAAATGGCCGACCGTGTTAGTCGACGAGGTAAAAGGAAAACCGTGCAAATTTGAGGCATGTTTGTGTGGATCATTGTATTCTACTTTTACAGCATCTTTCTACCCATATGCATATTATAACAAACGCTTTTCAAAGACTAACTCGACCGATCCAAGGCAACGTGTTCCTTAAACAACGAGGCAAAGACTATCTTTAAAAGAATCTTGAACACGATAAAAAAAAATGATACGTCGCTTCGAGTCGAATCTTCTCCTAAACAGTGTTCTAGTTATTAGAAGCCTACGTCATTGAGGTACGTCATCAAAAATGATTTGCATAAAACTGTGTATGGAAAAACTCTCACGAATCCAGATTAAAGTTTTCTCATGAATCAAGATATGGTATACAACATTGTTGATTTTGCAAAACTGTGTATCATGACCAAACTAATATTAAGGTGAGGTACCACATTAACAATGATTTGCAAAACTGTGGTCACGGAGTGAGGTGACTGGCGTTAAAGAGCTGTACCGTCCGCATATTGTCAAACCAAGTGGTCGCAAAAAATATTTATGAGTGCATTAAAAGAGCAGCCCAATTAGTCACGGAATGGAGGAGCACAAAATCCATTGGCACAAACCGTTATTGCAAGCTTTGTTCAGAATGTGGTCAACAGTTTGATTGAATCTTCAATTGTTAAGTTCCTCTATAAATTATTAACTCTCTGACCTTGAATATCATTTTTTGGAGGGCAAAGCTATTTGCAAAGGGTATAGGCCAACCCCCTTGAAAAAGTCTAGCTCAACAATATAACTCATTTGAGATAAGCAATAACTTCTTTGAGTGTGCATGTCCTTAAGATAAAGTACTGTGAAATTACATGGGGGGAAATAACTACAGATAAGTACAGATGATTATTCTCGTAAATTTTAATTCTTATGCCCTTGTCTATACGCACGTATTACATATGGGGGCCTACTTGCATATTGTTTATGTCAGTGGCAACGAAGGAGTTCAACCAGGGCTATAGGAGCCGTGACACATAGTATAATCCTCCAGGTGTTTCAAATACTAACACACTTGTAAGTTTAAGAAGAATGCTGCGATGGTTATGTCATAGTTATTTTTGTTTTTCCTAGTTCGTCTGGTCACAGAGGGTCCTCGATATGATTTTTTCCGGGGGTTCATTCTCCAAGCTCGTAGAAGGGATAACGGTACACCATTCGGATCTTGGCAAGTACCGCCAACAGATGTAATCTTTTGGAGGCACTTGCTTTGTCCTGATACAGACTACATAAAAGCAACGATCACCCATATCGACAACACAGCTAAGTATCCACCGCTATCGCCAGACAACTTCATCACATGGAACGCTCCCGAGTTAGTCCAATCAAATCCAGAGACCGTTGATTTCGTGTGAGTATACCCCACGGCCAATTTCATTAAGAGCTGCACATGGCTGCTTATAAATACAAAATAATTAGAAGAAGCTAAGCACAAACAAAAATGTTGCTTACCAGAATATAAGATCAGCAGATATCACCTTTTTTGTATTATCACGAGTAGGCCAACCATCGGTGGAAGTGGACAATTAACATTATTGACTTATTGCCCAAGATGGCCCAACTACAGTTTGAATTAATTCTAAAGAAAAGTAGGCCTAGACCTCTGAGGCCAAGATGTGAAGGGATTGATGTCCACTGGGTTGAACCTTTCGAGAATTTTAAAGTACTTGGTATTCGGTTACACAGATCTACATTCCATGGTTTTACTCAATTACAACAATACCATTCTGTCACTACGTAACCTAGTTTCCAGTTGGTGATTAATATTTACGGACGTGCTTGCTGGCAGAATCACCGTGTTGCCCGATAGTATTGTAAACTACAATATTATATAAAATAAAAAATTGAGAGGAAATGACCACAGCCGAGGAGGGCTTCGTATTATTAAACAATATGCTCGATAATGGGGTTTGCTCAATGAGTGGCTCAGAAGAATCCTAATTTCTGACAATTGTTGTTGTGGTTTGGTTCATTTTGTTCCACGATTATGGACATTTTTGGAATGTTTCATGAAGGAGGTTTTCTCGGGTATTGCTTTACGTATTTTTGGGGAGGAATGTTTTTTTACATCCTGGTAGAAATTCACCCAGGCACAACTTTACAGAGACTGCTGAATATCTTGACCATAATGTAGCATAATAAAATATTCGAAACAATTGGATTGGGCAGGACTGTAACTAATAACCTTTTTGTATCCCCCTATAAAATAAAACAAAAACGAAAAATGTTTGCCATTTTAATATTTTCAAAGTTTAGTATTTGGACTAACTTCTTCGATTAGTAGTGAGGTGAGGTCAAAGCCGTAGTCTGTGTTTGATGTTTTGACATGGCCCCAGATTTTCTTTTTCGCCAAACCGACTTGCTGCAAATTTTCGTGAAGCACTTGCAGCGAACCAACCATAGACTAACCCGTCACGGCAAAAGTTGATTTTGAAACACAGAACCCCGGCCCGGGTTCAGATAGATTGTATAATGCACAGTCTGTTATTTGCATCACTTTTATTAAAATAAAAAGATTAGGGCCTACGAACAAAATAATTAGTTTTGAGCTATGAATGTTGGCATAAATAACGTTGTGGTGGTGCACTAGGCCCCACCCTTTTTAAGTTTTGGAAAAAGAAAAGACAAAAGTTTCATATCAACAGCGCCTTCTACATGCTTTCAATGCTTTATAAGCATTAAAAGTACCTTTTGTAATAAGTAACACGAGAGAATTGACAACAAACTTGGTATTTAGAACAAGTGCCTAAATGACTATACACACATGTACCGTTTACAAAAGGACGTTGCCTCATTAATGACGTTGCCTTAAACTGCAAGACACAGGAAGAGGTCACAAGATTCGCTACCCCAATTTGTTTTGGACACAAAGTAATAAATAAGATGGGCGGGCGTAAAAGCCAAGGGGGGGGGGGGGGGTGCATTCACTTGACTTCCACGAAGTAAGTATTCCTTCTTCCTTGTATGCATGCTCGTCACAAAATCCGTCAGCGAAAAGACGGCGTTAGTTTCCTTTTCTTTTCGGAGCTCCTTTTGGGAAAGACAAAAATTGTTCAAACGATAGCCAAACAAAACCCGTTAACAAATTACTACGCCGATGACTTAACACGGAGAAAAAGGACAAACAATAAACAAAAAATAATGCTTATTCAAACAAATATAATGAAATTGGTTATTAAACAAATTACAAACGACTTATCTAGTAACAATAAGAATGTTTTTGAACTAAGCTTGGATTTATGTTTTTGGTGGAAGGATATATGGGGAAAGTTGTCATCGCACTGGGGCGGGAACATCAATGGGCGGGAAGCACAAGTCAAACTTATACTTACCCGGATGTCCCAAACACTTGAAGACTCTACTATTACTAGACGTGCACACTCGGGTTCCTTGTACTAAAAAATGGTATATGGAAGGATTATTTTGTTATTGAAAAGATCTAATCGATGGTTTGTGCATAAAAGTTCTATTGTGCATTTCCTTCGTCTCACCCACCGAAATGTTAAATAGCGCCACCATGAGAGAATCCTAAGGAAAGTCAACTCACCAATCTATGACTGTTTCATGTATTTTGTTTTCTAAAGCTGTATAAACCATCCCCGCGCTATCGCCGCTCGCTAGCATTATTATTGTTAACATGTGTAAATAGCCGTAGGTTTAGAACACATGTTTTTAATGTTTACAAACTGCAGATTGGCGTTCGTGCCAGCTACGCTAGCTCTGTTGCTGGTAAGATGACACTTTTCTTTCAAAATACAACTTACTTTCTGTCCATAATGAAATGATTTGAGTACTTGATATATAATATGCAAACAAGGGGAAAAGGCTCCAATCGGTCAGCAAACTTTCCCTCAGTAAGAGTCGACTAAAAAAAACCAATAATTTATTAGCCTAATAATATTAACTAGCGGGATGCCGCGCTTCGCGCGGCACCCCGCTAGGATATAAAAATCCTTTACACAAATATTTCGAAATGTGGGTGAGGGTGTTATACGCCTCTCTCAATATTTATGCATGGCGTCATAATTCTAACCCAAAATGAAGCTATTTCGCACGTCCACCACTACTTGCAGTGGCTGCGCCCACCTCGTTTTGGGTTAGACGACGTACCTTATGCATCTAGAAACTATAAGGCTCCCCCGTGAGCCTTATAGGGGTCTAATAAGTTGGGCCTCCCTAACGTTACACGTTTTTTAAATCAGCGTTGATAGGTGAAACTGACCGTTAGCCAGCAATAACTAAAGTTTCTTTTGTACTACACCACCAAAACTTTCTCCACACACTCAATATACATTCATAATGCTTGATTTCCTTTTTAAAAAACTTCGTCAAAAATGACATTTTTACGTCCCACGATACATAGCGTTGCTACAGCACTATAAGTAAAGCGAGTTTTTGGAACATGCTGTGTGCCACAAATCTAATTTATCTACTGGTTTTTTTTTTTTTTTTTTTTTCGGGGGGGGGGGGGGGGGGCGGGGGCGGTAAGAGCGTAGGCCTCTTTTTAGTTTATTCTCATCTGAATTGGTCTTGTAAACTTTCTGGTCAATAGGCTGCATGTATAACGGGAGCACTTAACGTGAACGTCAAAAAAGTGTTTTGCAGGCAGAGATGCCAAGTCCAGAGGCCAGCTATGTGTGAGATTTTTCAAAGCTCAACCCCCATCCCCCCGGATAAATAAAACAATGTGAAATTTAATTGTGGACAAAAAGTGTTTCAAAATGCATCAAAAACCTCCTCAGAATAATTAAAACTCACTTGAGGTACACAGGAGATGTTGATGGTTAATGTGGAGGTTCGATTGTGTCAGATTATATCCTTCCAAACTTGAAAAAAATAGACTAAAAATGATGTCCAAAATCAATCGCTCACTTCTTCTGCCTGTTGTGTCTTCGCTAGTGGAGCGCATTTCAACGAATTTGCTAAAAGAATCGGAACAAACTTGTGCGCAATAAGCGTTTTGCGCTCTGCCGAATTTGAGCTGAACCTACTGGATGAGCAAAAGCGTGCGCAATCTGCAAATTTGCGCTCTGTTTGTTCAAATTTTGTACAAAAAATGTCGTTAATTTTTTTTCCCGATCTCGCCCCAATAATGGTTGATGTGCGTGTGAGCGTGAGACAGAGCCCAAATGCGTGAGTCTCACTCCTAATGCGTGAGACTTGGCAGGTCTGGTTTTGTTTTATTGTCACTTTGGGCTTATTGCATCTCGCGAAATTTGAACGACAAACGACACAATTTCTGACCGCGTTCATGTTCACGCTGCTCTAGGAACAAACCTCCATACATCCCATATCTCTGGAACCCTATATCGTACAAACTAAATAAAAACGATAAACTCGTCCCCACTCCTTAATTTTCTCTAACTTATTTCACTTTCAGAAAGCATGTCAAGTCATGTTTAAGGTTTGTTACGTCCAGTTTGGGTCAATAGACAAACTCCTAAAAATGTACCCCATTCAGCCGCACGAGGTCTCTTTTGTTAATATTATCTCCATTATCTACATTCTGAGACCTGACCGACACACTGCTCTAACCAATTTTGTGAATGGACTTATTCAAAAGGAAACTTAATGTCGTTTTGCTTAACAACTTTGACCAAATGCAAAGCAAAGTTCTTTTTTTACAGCTTCAAAACATGCCTTTGACGTACGTGTATAAGTTTCACCATAGAGTAAGGAATGGTTTCACAATTCTACCTCCATGGTTAAACTCTGAAACTGCAACATTATACCTCCATGAACAGACCGTATTCTAAAACGGTATTCATGTACCCATTTGAGTTTACTGGCAAAAGGTCCAAGGTCGCCACCCACTGTCAACCTAAAGTGGTCCCACGGCGACCTTCTTCACCAAGCAACAGGTGGCCTGTCTCAAACCAGACAACACACCACTCACAATACACTGACCAGAATGGCTCTTTGTGTAAGGCCCCCCCTCCAACCCCAAAATGTTATTAATTGTAAAGTTCCCTTAGACACCTTCCAACCTATAGCCGGCCCTACCCAATGTTTCCAAATTATTAAGCTTCCGTTTGATCCCAACCTTGTTCATCATGATAATTCTCACGCCGTTTGGAAGTGAATGGTTTTTTATAAATATTATCCATTTAATCTTTTCAACAAATGAGTCACCCGCAGAAGGATTTCTAGGAAGTCTGATAACAACGTCGACCAGTGGTTGACACATGGTCGCCTGCGAAACATCAATCTACGGTACTTCATCCATTCAATGCAAATTCGGTCAAATTCGTGAGATTGGTTTCGGTTTTGTCCTGGCACCCAGCCTCTTCGACCCTTTCGACCCTGCGCGACAATGAATGAACCAATCCGGAGAACCATGCTTAGTACAACACGAAAGTAACCTGACCAAAAAGGGCGGATCGAATGGCGGGTGGGCGGGCAAGGGGCAATGAATGAACCAATCCGGAGCACCATCTGCGAAACACTGTCCAATGAGTCACCTGTCAGAAAGATTTCTAGGAAGTCTGGTAACAACATCGACCAGTGGTTGACGCACGGTCGCCGCCCAAACTTCCTCCAATCACATGACTTGTAAGTGCGAGTTTGGATCCGGGTTTTGCAGACTTGCAACCCGACGTCTGAAACCACACAAACGTATTGAATTCCACACAAACAACCGTGTTGGATTCCACAAGTTGGCCATACCACTGGACCTTCTAATTTTCAATACAAGATGGCGCAGGTTACGCTTTTAATAGTATAGATAATATTTCATTTGTTTTGTGTTTTGTCTTGTGGGGGGGGGGGGGTGTTGTTGATTGAGTAAGGCCTACTTCTAAGTTCTATCTAACACTGCAGTAATAACAGTAACCATAGTAACATCTAACTAAGTTAGTAACTAACTTGGATCCACTAACTAAGTGATTGATTGAAATGAATTGACATAAAAAATGACAACAGTCAACACTGATCGAAATAAAAAAGGAAAGGAAAGGGGGTGTCAGATTTTATTGTCACCGGTGTCACCGGTGTACTGTCACCTCAGTAAAAATTCTACTCTAGCATTCTAACTAGGAGTAAGTGTCGTCATGGGATGGAGGAATATTCATCCATGGTGTCATTAAACTTTAAAGGAACACGTTGCCTTGGATCGGTGGAGTTGTAAACATGCCGTGAAATCGCACGCTTTTCCTTTGACCTCTTCGACAAACATGGTTGGCGGCTGCCATTTATGGGAGTCAATTCTTTGAGTACTCCGTGAATTGACTCCCATAAATGGCCGACCTTGTTAGTTCGCAAAATAAAAGGAAAACCACGTGCGGATCATTGTATTCTACTTTTAAAACATCTTTCTAACCATATGCATTTTATAACAAACGGTTACAAACGCTTTTTAAAGACCAACTTGTCTGATCCAAGGCAACGTGTTCCTTTAATGTTGATTGGCATGCACATATACAAAGTACCACCAGGCTAGACCCAGAAATTTGTTGTTATCGATCGGTCGTTCTCTATGACTAGTATACGAGTCCGACCATGGAGGTAGCCCGACCGATAATGACAATCACAAATTTCGAAAAACACTCCCTTTTTTCCGCAATTTGTCATTATCTATAATGAAAAAAGAAAATGGAAAAAAAAGGAGCACAGTGCCCTAGTTACTGGGTTTACCACCAGGCACCTCTACAACTATGACATGACTGAGGTTTCTTAGGCGCATGGAGAGACGAAAGCGGAACTAGCCTCCATCTGTTGTCCATAGTTCTACTTCCTAGGTAGGAGGAGTACACTTCATCATGCATCTGGTATTAACTTACTCCTAGAACTATGAGGTTTGTTCCGCTATCGTCTCTACGTTAGTGAAGACTAATTCTGTATCTTATATTTTTATTATGCAGAGCTTCAGTGGTCTACAACTTTACCACATATTGGGTTAATCTGCAGAAGTCAGTCACACTCAGCAATAGTAAGTAGAATTAGAAAAGAACAAAATGAAATGTGTAACATTTTAAATATTGACAAATGGACTAGGTTGAGGCAAGAGATAATGTTATGTAGCCCTGGTGTCATGAATTTGATGAGGGAGACTAGTCGACCGCCTCAGGAACTAGTTTGTCAATTTCCAATACCGAGGGGATCTCATCGACTAGTCACCCGAAATAAACCCACGTTATATTTGTTTTACTATACTTCATACATAATTCAGTTGTTTGGAGCAAGGGAAAATTACGACTGAAATGATAATTAGTTTGTTCATGCGATGGATGTCGCTAGAGTGATGTTCGTGCGTGTGGGTACAACAGTACCATGATCGTTAAGAGCATGCCAAGTAGAAAGGCTCCAGGGGAGCTATTGCTTGTCATGACTTTTACCACTTGCCTGATAATCATCAAACAGCCGTGCAAGTAAGTAAGCACTTTGATTGTGGTTTGATTTTGACACATGAGTGGGGGGCTACACCCGGTAAAATGGTCTGCGTTAGTCTTTGATTGATAGCCGTCAAGGTTCATTTTTCATTAGTGCAATGTACTGAAAACTGTAGTAAAAAGCCAACACCTTGAGCCAAGACTAGGGGAGGCACATGGTTAATTGACATCCGTGTAATAGGCAATCTCTTGATGTACGTGGAGTAAGTATACACAATCAAACCGGGGACCTATAACAGGAGTAAATGGAGTATTTTTTTATTTTATTTTTATTTGCAATGCTCAAATTTACACATACATGAAACAATACAACATACCAGAACAAATTACATACCAAGGAAAAACAAAGAGGAGACTAAAACAATAAACAGACAATCCGGCAACCTGGCATCTTATTTAAGACAGGTCATTTCTTAGAGCAGTCCATTTATTATCAAATTTGTACAGGTTGTTGTTGCCCAAAGCTATTTTTTTTCTCCAATGTGTAGTGAAACTTAACTAAGTTAAAAAAGGAGGTCATATTCGGTTTCTTGTTTTTGAACCTACACAATTATAGATGGCTTTCTTCGTAAATGGAGTAATTGCTGTTTAGCATATATGGAAAAGAAGAACAAATAATGTTTTTAAAATTCGATCAAAGATATGTTTAATGTTTCCTCCAAATTAAAGAGTTTCAAAACATTAGTTTCTGTTACTTTATGATTTTGATGTGTTTTCTACTTTTTACTTGCTCTTTTTGTGTATTATTACATTTGTATTTAATCCGTTTTTCTAACCATTCCATTTGATTGATTCCAAGTTACAGTTCCTAAACGGCAGCCTGCTGTCGGTAGGTTTAACAAAATGTCTAACTTTCCGTAATGTTTAATTCCGTATTCACAAGATATCAATGAATGCGACAGCAACCCTTGCCAGAATGGTGGCAATTGCCAGGATGGAATTAACCGATACACCTGTACGTGTCAGGCTGGGTGGGCCGGGACAGTATGTAGCATCTGTAAGTAATAATAAGCATAATAGTGGCTTCTTATAGACGATGTGACCTCTGATGTCACTCGAAAACCATAACATGATTCGCGCCCATACAAAAAGGAGGTCATATTCGGTTTCTTGTTTTTGAACCTACAATTATAGATAGCTTTCTTCGTAAATGGAGTAATTGCTGTTAAGCATATATGGAAAAGAAGAACAAATAATGTTTTTAAAATTCGATCAAAGATATGTTTAATGTTTCCTCCAAATTAAAGAGTTTCAACACATTAGTTTCTGTTACTTTATGATTTTGATGTGTTTTCTACTTTTTACTTGCTCTTTTTGTGTATTATTACATTTGTATTTAATCCGTTTTTCTAACCATTCCATTTGATTGATTCCAAGTTACAGTTCCTAAACGGCAGCCTGCTGTCGGTAGATCTAACAAAATGTCTAACTTTCCGTAATGTTTAATTCCCTATTCACAAGATCTCAATAACTGCGACAGCAACCCTTGCCAGAATGGTGGCAATTGCCAGGATGGAATTAACCATTACACCTGTATGTGTCAGGCTGGGTGGATTGGGACATTTTGTAGCATCAGTAAGTAATAATAAGCATAATAGTGGCTTCTTATAGACGATGTGACCTCTGACGTCACTCGAAAACCATAACATGATTCGCGCCCATACCGCAGGGCAAAACATTTTGTGTTTTGGCAGCCAGCTAGAAAGTACATGCAATCTTACCATGACTACGCGTCTTTTTGCCCGGCGAAACATGACGTGTATAGTTTTTGTCAACAGAGGGCAGTTTGAACGTAAACATAGGTCACATCGTCTTTATAGCGTGCATATCCGTCAAGTGATGCTCAAGGCACTTTAACAAACAGTGTTTCCTGCAAGGTATGTGGGACTATGACTGAATTATGACAGTATGAGATCTACCGGTAGTCATTTTACATAGCACAATGTAATGGTTTACAAGGTGCTGTGGCACAATATGTTGCCAATCCAGCCAGGATTACCCGGGCGAAACCCTTCTGTTTCTGATAAGCGCACTAAGATTGTTTACGTGAGTTACACGACACACGGGACCAACGGCTTTACGTCCCATCCGGGACAGAGCAATGGTTAAGTGTCATTGCTTAAGGACACAAGGTCATGACTGGGACTTGAACCAACAGTCTGCTGATCAACAACAGCAGAGTTGAATTTGTTGCTCTTACCAGCTTGACCACGACACTTCAACTGTTGCAGTTGAACCCAATTAGGAAATTTTGAAATTTGAAAACAAAAATCTTCTCAAACTGGAAGTTGCGAGATAATAATGAAAGAAAAAACCACCCTCGCACACGCAGTTGTGTGCTTTCAGATGCTTGATTTCGAGACCTCAAATTCTAAATCTGAGGTCTCGAAATCAAATTTGTGGAAAATTACTTCTTTCTCAAAAACTACATTACTTTAGAGGGAGCCGTTTCTCACAATGTTTTATACTATCAACACCTCCCCATTACTCGTTACCAAGAACGGTTTTATGCTAATAATTATTTTGAGTAATTACCAATAGGGTCCACTGCCTTTAAGCAGCTCCTAGAAATTGGGCTTTATCGTTTCTATCAAGCATAAAGTGTGGGTTTGTCAAGTCCAGGTCGTGGCACTTGTATCTTTGAGCATGATACTAAGACCATATTATGTTAAGGTGAATGGACGAGGAAGTGTAGATACGTGGGCGAGTACATGGTATTGACGAATCTACACTTACGAGTCTATTCTCTGACTTGAACTATTTCCCCCATTGGTTAGGTTATACAGTTTCAATGAATTTGATTTCTCACTAGTAACAACACTAGTTAGTCTATCTAATTTTGTATACGTTGTCAAACGACGGTTGGCCACATTTTATGATTATTTTACAAATATATAGGCATACTTTAGTGCTTGCAATATTATCGAGTACAACATCAGATTACTCAGCTAACATTACAATAAATTGTGTTACTAAAGTAAATTTTTTCTGAGCTGAAAGATGTTATTTTAAATTGATACATGACATATTTTCAGCTGTGTTTTGTTGCTATCTTTCAGTTTGGAAAGACAGTATTTTTCATGTTGAACTATCTACTTAAGTTTGTAATGAGTCTACACTCAACTGTAGATTATGAATCAACAGTTAAGTGTAGATTCGTAAAAATAATCTACACTTTCAACAATAGAGTGACATCACAGAAATAGTTAATAATGCTTGTAGATTCTAGAAAATTCTGAGCCACCAGCGATCTTATGTCCCCCCCCCCTACACTAACACTAACAAGTCTATTCTCTGACTTAAACTATTTCCCCCATTGGTTAGGTTAAATACAGTTTCAATGAATTTTATTTCTCAATAGTAACAACACTAGTTAGTCTATCTAATTTCGTATATGTTGTCAAACGACGGTTGGTCACATTTTATGATTATTTTACAAAATATAGGTGTGTTTGGTGTGCATTTGATCTCTATAATAACACGTTTAAGCGACAGGATGGCAGAACAGTTTAAAGGATTTGGGTACATTTTGTAACACAAAACATAATGTCCACAGATTTACATTAAGCGTACACCATTTGATGATATTGTTAGTAGAAAGACTGTTTACTCCAAAATTGTACACTTATCTTCAACTGTCAATACTGACTTTTTAACTGGTTGATATTTATACAAACCTCCTAACTTCTTGGCTGTTAATAATAGCTAGGCCCTATTAGATTTAAAATGAATTGGTTGATGGTTACCATTACTTTTGAACTTCATGGTCGATGGCTATTAATCCATACACGACACTGGTCATGCTGGTTGATGTTTATTTATCTAAACCTTACTAGTATATCCAAACCTCACTGGTTGATGGCTTTATCAAAAACTCACTGGTTGATGATTAGTTCACTTTCGAACTTCATTGGCTGATGATTGCTAGTACAAACTACAGTTTATATTTCCCTGAACGTGACATTCAGAAATACTTAACTGTGGAAGTCAACCATGCCAAAACGGAGGAGTGTGTTTTGAGTCGCCTGGTCCGTTTGGATATGTTTGCAGTTGCATAGGAGGATGGACAGGAGATACATGTCAAACACCTGATGACAAATGTTCATCTAATCCTTGTTTGAATGGAGCCTCATGTATTACTCAGGACACTTCCTATGTCTGCCAATGTCCACTAGAATGGACCGGACAGACTTGTGACACACTTAAGTCATCTCACACCATTTAAACTTCAGTCCTTACTTTTATAGGAAAAAAAGCTTCTTCTTCTTAATTTGTTCATGAAAAGCAAACAATGCTGAGTTGACTGTTGACATTTCCGCTGTCCCACACAACTCAAAGTAGGTTTGCATTCGTTCATTTAGCTCTTTGTCTCTTGGTTGTTGGTTCTCACTATAATATGACTGAACCTGGGTAGCATTGCGGAGGCTACTTGAATGCATGTCAAGTCAAGTCCGAGTTCACATGTCACTAAAAGCCCACTCCTACACAGAGTTGTCTTAAAGGGATTGTATAGAGGAATGCAAAAACAAGTGATGTATACACTAATTATGTCTAAAATTTAAGTCAGGACATAAAGCTTTAATACGGCATATTCATTGTCTAGTTCTTAAAATTCTAAGAAGGACATTTGACACTAAGAAAAGTCAAGTGTTAAGTCAATAGGGAAAGGAAGAATAATAATAAAAAGTAAATAAAGATCTGGACGATTACAATAGCTGTTTTGGGGGGCAGCTTATTAAAATCTGGATGATTACAATGTTTTTACAGTAGCTATTCAACTATTCGGCTAGATCCAGAAATACGTCTGGCAAGCAGAGGAGATTAGTACCAAAAACCAACATTACTCTAGTGCCTTTTCCTAGCACAAAGCCCTTACATGTAGCTCAATGTGTATTTTTTATTTATTTTTTCTCCAAATAACAGCTAGCGGTAATGTGAGTGTCTGTGAGAGTAATCCTTGTTTGAACGCAGGAACATGTTTAACATCGGTATCTCTAACATCGTACAGTTGCCAGTGTCAAGCTTCATTTACTGGTACAAACTGCGAAATTTGTAAGTTGACAATTGCTGTGTTAAGTTTCTTTTCAATACCCTCATCTGGTGATCAGGGTGTGGGTTCAAGACCAAGTCATGACACTTGTGTCTAATTGAGCAAGATGATATTTGTATACTACTGACCCCTTGCACGCGCATCACATGCGGCGACTGATGCCATGCTTACCACGTTGGTGGTCAATAGGTCTACGTTTAAACGCTGTGGACGGTCGCCTAAAATGCGCACTTCACTGAATAACACACGTTGACATTGACCACCAAAATGGCGCATCCAAGATTATTCTGATGATGACGTTGCATTGGGTCAATATTTTTTTTTAATGGAGCAGCATGTATTGGGTTAGAATTTGGCTCACCAAAACATGTAAACTTTTTGCAGCACTACGGTATTGCCAGTATACACGTAAAGTAAGTGTGTAATACATATACATGTACACTGGTGCCTTAATAACAAAGATACTATTATAACCACATGAGTTAGAAACATAAGGTGTATGTTTTTGTTTTTGTTTTCCAAATAACAGTAAGCGATACTGTGAGTGTCTGTCAGAGTAGTCCTTGTTTGAACAATGGAACATGTTTTACATCAGCAAATCTAACATCTTACTTTTGCCAGTGTCAGGTTCAATTCACTGGAACACACTGTGAAAATGGTAAGTTCTCAATTGCTCCATTAAGTTTCTATTTGAAAAATCAAGTAATAGGCCACAAGGGAAACTGACTGCGTTAATGTGAAATGTATTGGCATGATTGGGATTGAACAAAGAATAATTTACTTGTGTGGTATCTGAACCAACGACCTCTGCCGTCGATTTCACTAAACTCTTCCTTGTTTAGGATTAATCTTGGCGCTTAGGACTAGTTAAGTTCCAAATCCATAGACGTTAGGACGTATTGAACCCATCCTAAGTTAGACAAGCATTTTTTCCATGTGAAAACGGTGGTACTTGTTTGAATTCAAACGAACCTTATCAATTTAGTTGTCAATGTGCTGAAGATTACAGTGGAAAGAGGTGTTCAGGTAAGACGAAATAATGTCAGAATTGAGTAATTATAACAATACCTTGAGTTATTGAAAAACATTTTCGGAAAATTCTTTTTGTTGTATTTGTACTGGCCGGGACTTACATGCATGCCAATGAGGCCATGGTCTTGGCCTTCAGTAGTACCTTTCAATAGTTCCCCATTGATTTAAAAAAAAAATAATTCAGCCCTATTGCAAAATGAAATTGTCATTTCTTGCCCTTTTAAAGCCATTGGACCCTTTCGGTTCAGAAAAATAAATGAAAGTTCACAGATTTACAAATAACTTACAGGGTTTACAGAAGGCAATGGTGAAAGACTTCTCGAGAAATATTATTCCATGAAATGCTTTACTTTTTTGAGAAAACAGTAAAACAATATAAATTCTCGTTAGCGAGAATTGTGGATTTATTTTAAACACATGTCATGACACGGCGAAATGCGCGGAAACAAGGGTGTGTTTTTCCGTTGTTTTCTCCCGACTCCGATGACCGATTGAGCCTAAATTTTCACAGGTTTGTTATTTCATATAGAAGTTGTGGTACACAAAGTGTGGGCCTTGGACAACACTGTTTACCGAAAGGGTCCAATGGCTTTAACATGTTCAAAAAGGAAACTTCAGGCCTGTTAGTATAAAAACTATCTTCACACAATGCCTAGCAATGAAGCTGTTTTAGGGTAAGGGGTTGTTGTTTAAGGTAGTACTTCGTCGAACTTGCGTTTAGGTTTCTGAACTATATATGTTTATATCCCAAATTATATACTCTATGATTCATCATCATCATCATCATTATCATCATTTTCCGAATCCATCATGGGGGCGTACATGTAGAGCCGCCCAACCAATGCGTTCTGATGCAAATTGCCACAGCTGCCGTGCCCGAGACTCAAAGTCTAGGATTCTTTTCATTCAATTTGGACAATAATTTTCCCACAGTCAACCCATGCACATCCAACCCATGTTTGAATGGTGGATCATGTACCTTCGTACAAAACATCATCCATTGTGTCTGTGCTTCAGCATTTTATGGACAAAGCTGTGAAGGTGAGTCGTCTAGAGAAAAAAAAAACGATTACATGTAATTGTTAAAAGTTTGTCATTATAACCTTTAACCACAGGAAAGTCAATAGCTTTATTCTTATTAATTGGGTTCATTAATTACTGAGTAATTCATTTATTTCTTTAATTATTTCTTTTATGGAATTGGCAAAATCCCAAATTTATCTCAAGTGGGCAAGGGGGTGCCATTTGTAATAAAAATCAAGTGAATGTGTCCATATGGTCAATTTATCACAAAAATAAATGGTGCACGAAAGATACCAAATGGTACCAACCGAACTATCTACCCTATGTTGGCGATCTTCTATATTAGTAAATATATAGCTCTTGGCAATTTGGCGCTTTATAAATACCGTTATTATTATTATTATTGAATAGAATCCTCTAATCTGATTAGTTAGAAATGGAGTCATGGAAACATCTATGCCCCCTTTTTCTACCAAGATGACGTCATAGTGACTATGCCCGGGGCATACTATAGTCAATTGACCTGCCCTGAAAATAACGTAACTACGACATATAATGTACGAATAGTGTTCTT
This sequence comes from Asterias amurensis, assembly GCF_032118995.1. Classification (NCBI taxonomy): domain Eukaryota; kingdom Metazoa; phylum Echinodermata; class Asteroidea; order Forcipulatida; family Asteriidae; genus Asterias; species Asterias amurensis. The sequence continues at coordinate 12,734,249 of NC_092658.1, read as the reverse complement.
TGCACACGACCGACCTTTCACTGGAGCCAGTGTTGTTGATTAGAAGAATCTTTATTCGGTATATAAGAAATAGTGACTGCTTAATAATCGGGGCAAAGTTAAAATTATAGGCCCTTGGTGATGTCAAAACCATGGCTATGCCTGCAGCTTTGCTTCGGGCATAGTCAAGGTTTTGACATCACCTTGGGCCTATAATTTTAACTGCCCATCATAGCAGTCAATATTTCCACACTATTACGTTTTAACTTTGGTTTCCTTCTCTGCAACCAGTCGACCCTTGTGATTCCCACCCATGTAACAACGGTGGCTCATGTGAACACTTTGGCAGTAAAATAAGATGCTTCTGTGCTGATGGGTTTATTGGAACGAGCTGTGATGGTAAGTCATTTTTATCTTTAGAAAAATAAGATAAAGCATCCAGTTTAATGGGGTTTTTTATGTTTGTGAAACGCAATGATCATTTTTGGAATTGCGCTATATAACAGGTGTTAATATTAACATTTATGAGATGTTAATTATGCATCATAAAGAATACTATTTGTCTTTTGTCTTTAACACCAATGTGTATTGTGCACTTTACTTAGAATTTCCTGAGTCTTTTGAAAAATAACCACAGGCATATCAATTGGTGGGATTTGATCCCACAACCTCCGGATTAACATGTTGGCTCTCTATAGCAACTGAGCTATCTAGCTCGATGGCGCCAGTCAAAAGCCATTCAATTGTAAAATTTACCCAGTCAGTTTCCCTTGGTTTATGTTGATATCTGAAAAAAAAAGTCGCATCCCCTTAAGGTGATCCCCTGGCTGCCGCTTCCCAGGTTGTATCGTAATTTGGGTGTGATCCCAGGCTACTCGGCAGTTACTCGGCTTCTGACTGGCACCCCCAAACAAAGATATTGACAAAACAGGGAGACCGCTAACATAGGGCTGGACAGCTCAGTTGGTAGAGCCCCGGCACATTAATCCGGAGGTCGTTAGTTTGAGTCCTGCTCTAGTCAATTCTATGTTCAAGCCCAAAAACTTTTCTTTTCAGAGCCACATCAACCCATAGAAATTTTGTATAAACGTGGTGGCATGGTTGGCTTGTGCGTAAAGCGCTCGCCTCTCACCAAGGTGATTCCGGTTCGACTCCTGGTCGAGGCCATAATGTGAGTTAAGTTGTGCGTTGCTCCTCTGCTGTGCCACGAGGGTTTTCCTCCCTCAGGAAAAAAATCAAACACTTTAGATCTTGGCTGTGCTCCGTGGTCATAATGGGTTGATGTGGCTGGCAGCTGAATGCGCCCTTGCATGCCTGCTTCTCGAACACGTTGAAGCCGTGTCCTTCGCAATTCAGCTCTAGCTGCGAGTAAGGACGATTAGCCCCCTAAATTATTATTATTTTGTATATACCTCTTAAGATTTTTTATTTTTTGTACTCTACTGGCATTGAACTTCATAGTCAATGAGCGTTTAATCGGATAAGTTTTATTGTTTGTATATTATACCAAGACTGCACAAAACTTAGCAGCGACAAATACTTGGTGACTGTAGTAGCAAGATGTTTTCATCTCCCATTTTTGTCATTTAACTTTAACAGTTGACCTTGAGCACCCGAAACTACTATACTGTCCAGAAAACATTGTTGCATACATTACGTCTGCAACAGCTCAAACATTGTCTGTCATGTGGGCTGAACCGAATGGTACCGACAACTCACAATCTGTGTCAGTGATTTTGGCCAGTCCTAAAGGTCCAGGTTCCAACTTCTCTCTGGGCAGCACCTCTATGATTCGTTATTTCATCACAGATCCATCATATAACGCTGTTGAGTGCTTATTCAGTGTGACAGTTGGTAAGTTGGCTCTTCTTTTTGTAAAAGGTTAAGCATGCATTAGGCCATTTTTCAATTTAGTATTCATTCAGTCGATGCGTTGATTCATTCAATTGGCCCCAGATGTGAGGATTTTTATTTTCTTAAAAGTTTTTCTTCAAAATTTCTATTTTGCCAACAGAGGATAAAGCGCCGCCGATCATAACTTACTGTCCAGCAAATATCACTCAACAAGTTACGTCCGTAACACAGCCAGGCTTATTTATAACGTGGAGTTTGCCAGAAGCTTTTGACCTCTCCAATCAAAATGTGACGATTGTACTGGCCAACGAATCGCAGCCGATGCCAGGCTCGTTTTTCTCTGTGAGATCTACTAGTGTTATCCAGTATAATATCTCAGACGTGTTGAATAATACAGCGTTTTGTTCCTTCACTGTGACCGTTCGTAAGTTCGCTTTTTTGATAGGCCTATAATTTCATCTTTGACAGGGCAAGGCCTTTTTGTTAGACCTTGGAAATGTTTTTAAACACTTTGGACAACCCATACGAACCAAAATATTATGTAAATTGTGTTTTAAAATCTTATGTAAATTGTTGCTTATTAATGTTCTGCTTTAAAACCAACCCTTAAAAAAAAATCTTTATTGAAAAGCGGTCAACCGATAAAAAACAGATTGTATTCATTGCAACTGACCGGTTCCATTGCATTTGACTGGTAATTTCCAACTAATTTCCACTTACTGTAATTATTAACTAAAAAAACATCTCAATGTTGATTAAGCTTAGTTCTCCATAACCAGAAATTTGTGTTCATTCTATCTTCAGATTTATGTGTGTGCTACACAAATGCAACGATGCAAGCGGAGGGAAATGTATGTATTATTGACAACAGCTGCAGTATTGATGCCATTCTTCAGGACATCTCGGAAGTGAGTAATAATTTGCAAAATACGGTAGCATGTTCTTGTTTCACTGGAAGAATATTTAAAATGTGCATTAAAGTGTTACATATTATATTCCTGTTTGGTAACTACGACTGATGGCTCTTGGTTCTACATTTTGCAAAGCAAAAGTGTGTGGATGAAACGTAAGGAAGATGGTAAATGAGAAATGCATGAACTGTCCCTATAGCATTCAAATCCAACCTCAAAACTTACCTCTTCAGTCAAGCCTACCATTAATTTTTCCCTTGGTCATATTTTAGCACAGTGAATAGTTTTTTTTCTAGATACCAGCACTTTATAAGATTTATTATTATTATTATTACAAGGCATTTAAACATTTAGTATGATGAAAGGAAACATTTTGATCTGTTAGCGTTGATTGTCTTCATGTGAAAAGAATAGTTTTAATGAATGTGGCTCTTTCTTTCCCAACAGGTCCCTGTAGATGAGGAGAATGTTGAACAGATTGCTGCTGTATTGGCCATTGCAACAGGTTATTATGACAGGATCCAAACAAATGGAGTTGGTTCTGTTGGCTCAACAATGGAAAGCATCGCTGCAGTTGGTTCCCCTTCAGTTCAGGTAAGAATCCACCACTGGCCCCCTTTACCTCACACCCACACTAGTATGGGACGTAAAGCCATTGGTCCCTTGTGTTGTGTAGCGCATGTAAAAGAACCCAATGCACTTATCGAAAAGAGAAGGGGTATGCCCCGATGTTCCTGGCTGTGGCTGCTGTATGCGCCATAGCACCTTGTAAACCCTTATAAGGTGCTAACTAATTGGGTCTCAAAATTCATTACTGCAATAACCTATCTTTCTGAAAGTTTGTATATACTCAGCGCCTTGAGTACCTTGTTTGGTACATACATGCACTAAATAAGACTTCAATATTATTATTATTGTAAGTATGTAAACACTTGCTATTGGGACCACTATATCCATCTTTTGTAATTTAACTATTTAGCAACAGCTCCCATTGGTTTTGTACAAAGTTTTCAATTAATAGGGATCTTCACCCAACCAGGGACTGTAGTGTCCTCTTTTGTTATTGTCCCTTATTACTACACACATAGCCTTTTGTCATGGCCTTCCTAGCTCTGACAGCTTAATAGAGCAACAATCCCCAAGCGACTGGAAGGGGAGACCACTCCCGCGAGTCGACTTTTTCAACCTGATTTTGGTGGTTTTTGTTAATGAATTATTCATAGAGTATGAATTTTGCATTATTCATAATTTATATGCAAAGTGCTGAACGTGTAACCAATCAAAGCACAATCAATCACAGACTTTGCCAAAAACGCTTTATAAATAAATCCATTGTGGACCTGCTGACCCCAATCACTTCTGATTGGTTTGGACTTTTGTTACCAATTTGCTAGCAAAAGTGGAGAATTGTAAAGAAAAATGTAAGAAACCGCAATGAAGTTGTAAAAGGCCTGCGCCCCTGCAAGACGCTTTTGGGATAGCTGTCCAAGTCATGAAGGCCTCGACAAAAGGCTAACACACTCACAGCTCAGTTTTGCATAAACACTTTGTTCCTTTTATAATTCTGTGCACTTAAAACACATTGTCTTTAACACTGTAACAAACACTGTGTGGTTGTGTGTAAGTCCACACAGTGTTTCAAAGTCCTAAATTAAGTGGGGGGTTTTCAGGTTCACTCTTTGTCAGTAACGCTTAAACATACAGTAATGTAAAAAGTTACATAATATAACCTAAGATGATCACCAGGACTTTTACAGTCAAGAACTACTGACAACATACATGTAAATTGTGGCTCATGCAAAAGGTTATATTTCAGCTGTAAGATCTTTAAAGTTGTCTATTCAAATCCTCTTTGAAAGGTGACTGAAATGGTTATCGAAACTGTAGACAACATCTTGAATGTCGAAGCTGAGAGTTTCGCCTCAAACCAACCTGCTTCAGCAATGATCCTACAAGCGTTTGAATCTCAGTTGACAAACCCACGTGACAACATCAGTTTGACCAGAGAAAACATTATAGTACTGGTCGTAAGCTCAAGTCCACAGAGCGATAGTAAGAGTCTAGGTTTTGCTATCATTCCTGAAGATGGCAATATTGATGAAACATTACTGAACAATGATGAGGAATTATTCATTGGCGATGATAAGATACCTGTGGCTGAAGCTGAAGCATCCATTTTGATACCAGAGGAAGCTTTCACACCAGGTATATTTGACACTTTCGTTTCTTTAACTGCATTTTGAGTGCTCGGCTCTTTAAAATGCAGAAATGCATATTTTAAATTAAATTATTTTAGTTGTTAGTTTTAAGTACCGGTTTTGTCCATTTTGCCTTGCCTTAGTGTCTTCTCACATTGCTATTCCTTATTTGTTGAATCCTATGATTATGATTTGAATGTCCTAGGCGATGTTATACAAACATTTCATTTTTGTACTGATTAAAGACATAAATTATATATTAGTATGCAATTTTACTTTTGCATTTTACCTATGTATTTACTGCTTTAAAGTGTTCTGTATAAGTTTTTGTTTTTTTACCCTTTAAATTTGACTATCCTATTTAAATGTAGAAACAATGAAACTAACCCACAAAAGTTTTACTGCAAAGTGAACATGTTTTTGAGATATCTCCAAAAATCCGGAGTGAATATGTCCTTGCCGGAAGAACAATCCCCAATGGGAAATACACAATAATAAAAGCTTTACCATCATGCAGTTTTTCAAATTCCTACCACAAACTTTACGAGATTGTTTCTCCGGCACAATATAACAATATAAAGTTTGAAATCCAACTCCAGCACACTGGAAGTGTCACCACAAACATTACCTACAAAAATGTAGATTGTATGTCCACAGGTCACGATGTTTCAAATCCTACTCATGCATGTCTTGTATGATGTTACCAGATACCATACAAGATTGCTGCCATATGCAATCTTTTAAATGCATGAAAGTTTCAAACGCTACACATCTGTCTATGCATTAGGAGTGTTACTGCAAACCTTACTTAATTGTATCTCCACCATGCAAAGTTTCAAAATCAAACACTTTCGATCTTGGCTGTGCTCCGTGGTCATAATGGGTTGATGTGGCTGGCAGCTGAATGCGCCCTTGCATGCCTGCTTCTCGAACACGTTGTAGCCGCGTCCTTCGCAATTCAGCTCTTAGCTGCGAGTAAGGACGATTAGCCCCCCCAAATTATTATTATTTCATGACGTTACTGCAAACGTGACTAGATTGTATCAACTTGTAAACTTTTCAACCCTACTTACAAAGTTCTCCCCACCATGAAACTTTTGTCATGACCAACTTTGATTGTTTTTTTGTTTGGAATCATATATTTTTCAGGGATCGCAAATTCTACGGCCAATTTTGTGGTGTACCAGAACGCCAAGCTCTTCCAGGTAGCACAAGTTAAAGGCCTATATGTGGATGGTCGAGTGATTTCTGGAACTCTTTCAGGGCAAGACAAACGAGTGACGAATCTGACAAATCCAGTTGTTACCTCATTTAGGCCGCTAAATGTAAGTCTGGTTTAACTGTTGACTTTCTATGCTGTTTCAAATACCCCAGGGTTCATCCCATGGTGGTTGTTTGCCGGAAATCCACCTGGCAATTAGGATTCCTAACCACCTGTGACCACCACTGGAAAAATCACTCTGTTTTCGACCACCGCACATTTCCAAAGAAAATGTTTAAATTACACTTGCAATTTCCTTTCAAAGGTTTTCAACATAATGTTAAATTGGGTATTTAATAAGGGCCTAAAAAACTACCAGTACAAATTTTATACGAAGCCATTAATTGTGAGCGATTTTACTCTCTGAACCCACACTCTTTGCAACATTCTATAATCATGTCCCAATTTCTTTCTTGTTAGAACACCAGCACTGCCGATCGCATCTGTGTGTTTTGGGATCCTACATTGGTTGCAGGTAACTCAGTTGGTAATTGGTCAACAAAGGGATGTCGTCTGGCCGAGGACAGAGGTGTAGGCGAGGCAAAAGTATGCCACTGTGATCACCTGACCAACTTTGCAATTTTGATTGTAAGTATTTCAAGATATTTTTCTGTGTTCCTGAATTTGCATGCATGATTGTATGAACCAATTTTCTGCATCACCCATGTTCTTTCCTTTGTCCCTGTGGGACAATGTACACAAAACTGCTTCTGGAGCATCCCGGTCTTAAGCGATCCCCAAAGAAAGCCCTGTTTTGGTCAAGAATTTCAGACAGTTAGTTTGGCATGTTCTGGCCAAGCAGTCTGGAGCACTGAACACAAACACTGGTGTTTCATCAGCTGAGTGTAGGTTTGAGTCCCTGTTAAAATGTATCATTTACATCTTGAAGAGACTTGGTACCCACAGGGTAAAGCCCGGTTCATAACTTCTGCAAATGCAAATACGATACAAATTTTGACAACACAAATATGCAACAAATAGTTCAACAGTTGAAATGTGCTGAACTCCTGTGCAACTATTGCTGTGAAAACAGCCCTGTGGCGTCAAAATTCGCTTTGCATTCGCAGTTGCAGGAAGTTAGAACCAGGCTTTTATTTGAAAATGGTGCTCGTATGCCAAGCTAGTGGTAAGTGTGAGCCCTTGTTAAACTTTCGAGACTAAACCTTGAAGTCAAAGAAGTAAATGTTTGAACCACCGCATTTTGACATTCTTTAAATTTAGAGTCATAGAGGTGATGCAATGGATCTAGTGCTTGATATCTTGAGTAAGATTGGATGTGGTATCTCCATTGCAGCTCTCATTCTTACCATCCTAACAACATTGACCTCAAGGTGAGTTTGTCTATCTATAGGGCAGGTTGGAGCCTCTTGCTCAGGGTACGCTTGAGCCCCCTTCTCAAGGGAGGCTTAGGCCCACTGCTCATGGGTGGCTTGAGTTTCCTGCTTATGGGAGGTTTGAGCTCCCTGCTCAGGGTAGGCTTGGGCCCCCTGCTCATGGGAGGCTTGGGCCCACTGCTCAGGGGAGGCTTGGCCCCCTGCTCATGGGAAGTTTGATGAGCCCTCACTCAGGGGAGGCTTGGGTCCCCTGCTCATGGGAGGCTTGGGCCCACTGCTCAGGGGAGGCTTGGCCCCCTGCTCACGGGAGGCTTGGGTCCCCTGCTCATGGGAGGCTTGGGCCCACTGCTCATGGGAGGCTTGGGCCCACTGCTCAGGGGAGGCTTGGGTCCCCTGCTCATGGGAGGCTTGGGTCCCCTGCTCATGGGAGGCTTGGGTCCCCTGCTCATGGGAGGCTTGGGCCCCCTGCTCACGGGAGGCTTGGGACCCCTGCTCATGGGAGGCTTGAACCCCCTGCTCATGGGAGGCTTGAACCCCCTGCTCATGGGAGGTTTTAGGCCCCTGCTCATGGGAGGCTTGAATATGAGCCCTCGCTCAGGGGAGGCTTTGGTCCCCTGCTCATTGGAGGCTTGGGCCCACTGCTCAGGGGAGGCTTGGCCCCCTGCTCACGGGAGGCTTGGGACCCCTGCTCATGGGAGGCTTGAACCCCATGCTCATGGGAGGCTTGGGCCCACTGCTCAGGGGAGGCTTGGCCCCCTGCTCATGGGAAGTTTGATGAGCCCTCACTCAGGGGAGGCTTGGGTCCCCTGCTCATGGGAGGCTTGGGCCCACTGCTCAGGGGAGGCTTGGCCCCCTGCTCATGGGAGGCTTGGGACCCCTGCTCATGGGAGGCTTGGGACCCCTGCTCATGTGAGGCTTGAACCCTCTGCTCATGGGAGGTCTTAGGCCCCTGCTTATGGGAGGTTTGGGTCCCCTGCTCATGGGAGGCTTGGCCCCCTGCTCACGGGAGGCTTGGGACCCCTGCTCAGGGGAGGCTTGAACCCCCTGCTCATGGGAGGCTTGAACCCCCTGCTCATGGGAGGCTTGAATATGAGCCCTCGCTCAGGGGAGGCTTTGGTCCCCTGCTCATTGGAGGCTTGATGAGCCCCCTTCTCAGGAGAAGCCTTTTGACACCAGTATTTTACACCAGCAGCAGGCATGTGGGTCAGGATCACTGGCCTTGGGGTAGTGTGTTCCAGGGTGAATGTTTCTGTTACAACTACTTCACTAATAACAGCTGATAAGAGTCACAGTGACTATAGTACTAAAAGATTTGGGTTAATAGAAAATTCAGGTAATGATTTATTTTTCTTTTAAATTTTAGCGATCTGTCGTCAGTACCCCGGAAGACTTTGTTGAATCTGTGTGTGTCTCTCACCTTGCTCTATGGAGTCTTCCTTATTGGCATTGAGCTGATTCAACCACGAGTCGCTTGCATCATCTTCGCTGCTCTCATCCACTACTTCTTTCTCTCATCTGTCTGTTGGTCATCAGCCGAGGCGTTCATTTGTTTCTACCTGCTGGTGTTGACCCGCCGCAATCTGGTCAGGGGATATCTGCTGCGAATGATGATCTTTTGCTGGGGTGAGTTTTCAAACGAAATATATATTAGCATGTAAAATGTGTTTATCAGTTTGGGTATTATATACTAAAACAATTAAATAATACCAAAATTGGTAAATACATTTTACATGCTAAAACTGAGACGAAAATTATTTTTGTGACATTGTTTTACTCGTTTCTCAAAAACTACAGCACCGTATCAAGGAATATTTTAAGGGAGGCTTTCTAACTATCATTATCTTCAAACTGTGTTAATTTGATGTTAATCTGTGAACATTGGGTTTTGTTTTATAATAAGTACACTGATAAAAGCTTTGACTCCTATGAGAAGGCGTTTTATAAAAGACTGATACAATTTTGTTTATCATTGCATGCAAGACAAAGATCATATTTTTCTTTGTGCTGGTCTAAGGGTCTTTCTCAGAAATATAAATCTGTTGTATTGTATTGTATTGTATTGTATTGTATTGTATTGTAGTGTATTGTTCCCTCACCCCTGAAATGATATCCTTGTTTCGGCGCTACACACACTTAAACGCTCACTCTCTTTTTCTTTTTTTTCAAAGGCGTACCTGCCCTAATTGTGTTTGTCTCATTGGCTGTACCCTACTTTGGCAGTGGTCAGTGGAATGTTCCAGAGGGAAAATAGTAAGTTGATCAAAGAAATCATTTTTAAATTCAAAGTCTTTATGCAGTATAGACCACTTGCGGAACAATGCGGAACGTACCTCCTAAGAATGCGCATATACCATTTCCACTATTTGGGTGTAAGTGTGTTGTGCAATGTTCAAGCAGGTATTTCCAACAATACAAAGGCTCATCAAATACAAGATTTATGGGTTGACTCAATGGTTTCTCTCTCCATCTGCCGTTCACCTTTGTGGACCTCGGTTCTAATCCCACCACAGATCAGAGCCTTTTGCATGTGGACTGGGTTTGAGCGGATACCAGCGAATACCAACTGCATCTCTGGCCACAGCATTAGTAAATGGACACCCAACCCTTAGAAATCTAAGAAAGCCTCGCATGCATGAATCTTTTCTCAGATTCAAATTTTTTGGCGCGAAAAATTATCCAATCCATTTTACTTTGAAGGAATCATTTCTCTAAATATGCAAGTGATTTTTATTGTTATTATTTCCAAATTTAACGTTTTATTGAAGTTTTGAATGCCTACTTCTTTGTTTGAAGCATTAAACATTGTATGTGTTTTTGTTGTTATCCATCAGTTGTTTTCTTTCTCCTGGGAATCCAATCTTCTTTGGTGTATTGCTGCCAGTTGGAGCACTTCTCCTCTTCAATATCTTCATCTACATTCTAGTGTTCCGTCGGTTAGTTTGCCAGCGCGTCGAGAGCACCCTGACTCGTCAAGAGACACGGGCAGAGCTTGTCCTCCGTCAGGCTCGCACCATGATACCCATAAGTATCCTCCTCGGTGGAACATGGATCTTTGGTTTACTGGCCATTGATATCTTCTCTGTGACTTTCCAGTACATCTTTGCGATTCTGAACTCTCTCATTGGCTTAGCAGTGTTCATTTTCTTTGTTCTTATGCGTAAGAAGGGGAGACAGGGGCTGAGGAATCTCCTGTGTTGTAGGAGCAAGGATTCCATGGGTAGTAGTGGTGCGAGGGGCAGTCACTCTACTTCTGACACTAGATTGCGGAATAGCGGCAACATTAATTCCAATACTACTTAAAGGTATTAAATGTAGTGGTGAAAGAAATTGATTGATTGTGTCTCTGTATTTGGAAGTTTTCTTTTTATACTTAACATCCTGTAATTTAAAAGCAAAATTAAATTTTGAAGCGCCACTGATAGTTTATAACGCTTCTCATATTCAAATTTTGGGGCATCAAAACTGATATCTATTTACATAGCCACCAATTGAAATGTTTCTCACAATGCTTTAAACTATCAAAAGTTGCTGTAGGATAGGCTTCTAAAACCAAAAGTTCTAATCCGTTAATTTTAAGAGTGATTACCAAACATATACCTTCCCTTTAGGTGAGCTTCATCGACAGCATCAACCCTTCTGAGAATAATGGCAAGAAAACATTGTATTGTGCCTGAAGATTTTACAAAGTGAAATCAGCAGTAAGTGATTGTGTAGAAAACCCCTCATGGGAAAAACCTAAACAGATTGTTTTACTGTTATCTCTGATTTATCTTGAAGAATGACAACTTATTAATTAAATTGTCAAATTTGGTTAATTGAAAAATATATTCTATATAAAATTAACTAAAATCAGTTAGGCGTGTCAAGTAGTTGCAATTTATCTTTTTGTTTATTGCTGCATTTATAATCAACCATTAGTTTGAAGCTGCTTATTTGTAATCTGCTTTGTATATTTTATTGTTCTCTTTATACGCTTAGAAACACTTTTGCATTAGTTAATTTACAAATGTCTTTATATTATTATTATCGTCAACACATTCAGCTGCATCTGTCAAATTAGTTTGCAATATAGAAATATAAATAATAGGATGTCTGTGTATGTATAGACAACTCTTTATATTATAGACAAAATAAGAGACTTTTGTAAATTTGTTTTAACTTGGTATTTTTTTAAAAACTACATGTATATATGGACCAGAGAAGGATTTGCGTTTCGGCTTTCGTAAGAATAATATGTTTGTTATAACAAACCTTTGTATAGCTGTCAATACGCAATGGGGCGGAGCTTAATGGATCGGTCTATTACGTGAACAGTACCATAGTTAAAAGTCTGGAGTAAAACATTACAATAATAATTAAAATTCAAACTAATTGTAATACAACATTTGCTGAGCATCAGCAAACAATTAGTTAGGCACAGTTTAAACATTTTCTCCATTATGGAGTTTTGGCTGGTAGCCAGTTTCTGTTAAGCAAGCTTTTTCTGTGCTTAAAAAGGGTGTTTTGCGTACAGAAATTTGGCCCTGTACAAAAATGTAATCCATGGTAAAAATTTGTTGACCCGATTAGGATCAGGTAGTATTGGATTCAGTAGTCTTTATAACTTTACCCATTAATCCAGGGCCCAAGTTCTTAGAGCGGCTTAAGCGGAAACGAGTGCTTAAGAATGTTCCGTTTAGCAGAAATGAGCAGGAACCAGTGAGAAATTGTACAAGAGCAGAGTTTTGCTGGTAACTTTATTCTGGTAAAATTCCCTTGGGGCCTACTAATTTGCTATTTGTTCTTTTTATGCGGGTCATGTCCTTGTCCTGAACATTGGTCTAATATACCATGGAGGAAATAAGTAAGGGACCAGACAGTTATTTGTGTATTAAAATATCTTTATTTGTATGTTTTGGTGTTTTTAAAGCTTTAGCTCCAATTAAACACCCCTCTTACAACTGGCGGGTAACAGCTTTAAATTTACTTGATTGACTTTTTTATTTGCATTCCTCCTGTTTTCTGTCAACATTCTGAACATTGTTTTCTGTTTATTTGGGTTTTACCTTTAAAAGCATGTTTCTAAACAGTTTGCCCTTGCTACCGCACCCTCTTTGCCTGGCCCGCCCCGCCCATCTCAATACTTCTTTCCCGCCAGTTTTCTTTGATACATCGTCAGCAGGTAACAGCCGTCGGTAATCACTTTCGTTGAATGAGAATTTTAGTTAGTACCCCTAATCTCATGCTCTTGTGTGGTGTAGAACAACCTACACGGAAGTCTGGGTGTTTACTCAAGGTTAACGCTTATGGGTTTTTCGCTGATACCCGGCGCAACACAATGCTTTTTATCGATGCTTGCACGAGTGTTACCAGTTTTACGAAATGCGAAGCCAGCGCCATTTTGAAGCGTGCAGAGCGTGCAAGAAGACGAAACCGTAGGAGGAAGTGAAACTCTTCTGCCATTATTTCGTATTTTCTTTGAATTTTAAGCATTTTGGAGGACTGAGGTATTTGTTAGAAGATGTCGTACAGCGGAGGGCCTCCAGAGATTGAGGGCATGACATCCCTGAAGGTAGATAATCTTACATATCGCACGAAAGTCGAAGACCTCCGTAAAGTTTTTTCCAACTACGGAGATGTAGGCGACGTGTATATTCCACGTGATCGCTACACAAAAGAGAGCAGGGGTTTTGCGTTTGTTCGATACTACGACAAACGCGATGCTGAGGATGCGATGGATTGCATGGACGGAGCTGCGCTGGATGGGAGAGATTTGAGGGTTCAGATGGCCCGGTATGGTCGCCCGAGTACGGACTACAAACGGCCCCAGCGAAGCCGCTACGGAGGAGGGGATCGATACAATGACCGGGGCGGCGGAGGAGGACGCTACGGTGGCGGTGGTGGACGCCGTGGAGGAAGGTAAAACAAAAAATTCAAAAAGACTATGGACAGTCAGAGAGAGAGTCCCCCTGGATTCCCTCTATTTTACTTTTGATTTTGACCTGAGAATGTGCCAGGACATTCTTGCGAAAAAGGAGGAAGATATAAAATTAACTGTTTAATAAATTCCTGGCACAAAAAACACAACTTTTTTTTTTTTAATTCGTTATGTCTTTTTTATAATTTTCTGCAGTAAATTGTTATCTAATACACCAATCAATTACAATGTTTTCATGAGCTACTCCTTTTTGGTAATATGAGTGAAAAAAGAGGTGACAGAAGTAGGATGCAGAAAAAAGTTAAACTTAAGTTAAAATCCTGTATTTTGCTGTTTTTTTTAAATCATGACATAAAAAGTATTGTTTCTTTAGGCCCTACCTTGTTTTGTTTCCGTGGTCCAATGAGATTTTTGTTTTGGTAACAAAATGAGTGAAAAGTGGCATATGACAATTTCAAACACCAAATTCGCTTGCCTGTTTTTTCACTTGTTTCTATTTATTTGATGACCGAACGAATTAGAAATCATGAGGTAGATATTGCAAAGAAAAAAGTGAAATACTGTCTGTACTTTTGTGTGGGAACGTAGGAATAAAAGCAGTCTGTTTCCCTTTTTTTCCCTCACAGTTCCTTTGACAATATTGTGCACAATCAACAATCGTGCATGTCAACCCAGTGGTGCAGTTTTCCTTAAGAGCGATTTTTCTTACATATCATATAGGCCTTGGCCTTTTGTGATTTTTCTCGATGGAAACAAACTGTCACTGACATTTGTTGGAGAACCTGGATGGATGAAATTTGTAACTATTGCATGATCTTTGCAATGTGCCTCGCTATTTACCACAGTGGGAAATGTGAGTGTACTGAAACTGTTTGTTTTGTGATAACTTCTTGTACAGGTCCCGATCACGATCCTTTTCCCCTCGCCGCTCTCCAAGACGATCATCACCCCCACGCCGTCGAAGACGAAGGACGCCATCACGCTCAAGGAGCCGCTCCCACAGCCATAGTCGGCGATCTCACAGCCACAGCCGCCGATCACACAGCCACAGTCGCCGATCCCACAGTCATGGTCGTCGCTCCCACAGCCATCGCTCCCACAGCCCTGTGAGACGATCTCGTTCACCCATCAAGCGAAGCCCAAGCAGAAGTCGTTCTCGGTCAGGATCCAAGTCACCGAGACAGAGGATTCACTCCCACTCACGCTCTCGCTCCCCCTCTGGATCCATCAAAGGAGAATAGAAACCATTGAGTGGATAAAGTCACAAGAGAGCCTCCTTTCTGCATCATCTTGAGCATTGATGCCGACTCAAAGGTCAAAATGATAGATTGTTTTCTTTTTAATTTCCATTGCATGTTAATTCACAAAATAATCGCGAAGGACTATTTGTTATTGTTTTTTATTGTTTAGTATAGAAAAAAAAAATCAAAAATAGAACTGCTTTTACACTTGTTTTGTATACACAGAATTGGATTGTGATATGTTTCTGTAAAGAACACTGTTCACAGAAAACAACTGGATAGTAAATGTGGCATTTTTAATCATGTTTTTTTAGTATGCCGCATCAAGTATCACCGCAGGTTAAGCAGATATTAATATGAAAGTCAGTCACTTATATCACTTTTGTTTTGTATTTTTAATTTGCAATTCACCTGTGCTTTATAATCTATTATGTTTACATTTGAAATCTACTTTGAAAACTACTTTTGAGGTTAGAATTGGTTTTAAGCAAATGCACTAACTGGATCAACGCTAACTAGACACTATCTTAAGAATGAATTAAACAGGTTACAAGACTGCGGAATTTCAATTTATTTCATGATTTTTGTACAGACATTGGGGCGTAATATTCTCTTGTTTTTGTGTCATTACAATGTTTTTTAAACACTTAAAAAGGACTTGGCAAATGTAACTACTATTTTGTTATTTTTTAGATTTACACATATCCCTTGTACAGCATGTGTTTTGCTTAGAATTTCTTTAAAAAAAACTTCATTCCAGCGGTAAAGGTTTTCTCCAAGTTAGTTTTATAACTTTACTGTACCATATGCCTGAATCTGCAAATATGACTTTGGCAAGTACATTGATACTCGATGGGAAATACTTCTGTAGCTAATCGTATAAAGGCAGTGTTTGTAATTGGGCTAAATTTTTTAAAGGATTTGTGTAATTGTGTGTGTATATCAAGTAGATCAAACAAATTTCACATTTATGCCACTGTAGTTGCTCAAAGCGTATGACATTTGAAAACTCCAATTTTATAACAAATATCGAGCACAGAAGATTTATGCTGTTTGAAAATGAGTTACCAGCCGAAAATACCTTACAAAACTAGATTGTTGGCAGCTGAACCCCTACTTATAATTGTTCAAGAATTAGTGTTTTATGTAATTACTCCCAATATACAAACAGGCGACTACATGTAAGCAACTACATGTATAATTAACTTAAAACTTACAGGGGCTGTGTCGCCGTGAGCAAAACAGGCCTGTGTCTGCACATGAGCCCAGGTTGGACTCCTCCGTTGCAGACAACGCGACGGAGTCCAGGGTATAAAGGTCCCAAACCATTGCGAACAAAGTTTTAACTGTTTTTAAAAATATTTCTACCTAACTCAGGAATCTGAACTTTTACTCACAAGTTCCTTGTAGTTGGAACTCCAAGCCCACATTATTTAAAATTGTTGAATTTTCTGCTTTGGTGTTAATATTTTGTGAAAAGAAAATTGAAACTGGCGTTTTCCATTCCCACAACGTGTACTAACTTACTTCCGTGTAAACACTTTCTTGCACTGATCACTTGCGGTCTACTATTTGCAGCCAAATCGCCGTCATCCAACCACTAAGCCGATGAATAATAGTCAGTGAGCAATTTACACCTACCCAGTTGACGGCGAATATTGGCAAGATAATGCACTGTACTCCAAGCCATGCGCATTTGGGCTGACACTATCAATTGGTACATGATGATCACATCGCCAGTGCAGAACTTCGACATATTTTCAGAAATAATTTCTTCCATGGATATATTTGTTAGCTGTGAACTCGTTGAGAATATAGTGAGGGACACTATGAATATATGAACGGAATTTCAGCTGACGTCCTACCTGGGCTAACACTCACCCAGTTACTGCACGCGCACATGTTCTTCATCGGGAGGAAGGGCACGTGTGTGCAGTTACTTAGTTAGAGTTCGTAATTCAATGTGCAGCCACACGCCTGCTTTGATTATGATGACAAAGCCAATTTAAGTACAAGCCAGAGTAGTTTGACAAGTCTGTAAACTTTTTCTCAAATTAAGTAACAAACACTCTTTCCCACATTGTTTATTACACTGTAGAGTAATGAATTTAATGGTTGTGTTTTCTTGTGTATTGTTTCCCAATTAAAAAGTCAAGTGTTTCTGTATATTCTAACATGCCATTTCCTCTGTTGTTTTCTTGCTAATAGGAAGCAGTTACCTGATAAAGCAGTAATGCAGTTAATAATAAAGTCATGCAGTGTATCGCCATCAGGCAGTGCAGTAAGGCAGAGTTGCTGGTCGATTACTGTAGCCGAGATAGCGGTCTCTTAGCAGTTTAAGGTGCCCGCAGTGGCAGTGTTAGCTGTTGCAGGAATGGCGATATGCTGATTAAATTATCCTGTAGCGAGCTGAGATTAGCGAGCTGAGATTAGTCTTGGTGTTGGCGGGAGGCAGTTTGCGGGGGAGTGGAAGGCTTGGTAGAGGTCTTCAGCTGTGCCTCATGGTACTCACCTGAAGACGTCTTGCGGATGACGTGGTGGTGAGAGGGGCTGCCAAGGTGTTTCCTGTACTGAAACACCTGGTTTTAAAGCCATGCTGTGATGGGGGTTCATGGAGGATGCAGTCTCAGTCTGTACTCTATAGTCAGTTTGGAGGGTGGTTGGTGTGCTGAGAATACATGTAGGTGTTGGGTGAGCAGTGCTGTTCAGAAATGGTGGGTGCATTCAATGATTAGAGAGATGAGTTTTTCAGTTTTTCTGGTCTAGAGACTGAGCAAGAAAAAGAACCCCCCCCCCAAAAAAAAAAAAAATAATAATAATAATAATAATGCTTTTGTACATGTAAGTATGTGCTATCACTGGTGCTGGTGATAACCCCCCAAAAACAAGCAGAAGAAAGATGCATAACCCCCCCCCCCCCAAAAAAAAAAACAAAAAAAAAAACATGCAGAAGAAAGATGCATCTACAAATGCTTTGATTTTGAAGATGATAGTACTGTTCTTGGCAATATTTCCTACAGGGCAAACAAAAGTGTGCAAAAAAATTGTCCCTTAAAATTCTCTTTTTATTACAAACTGAAATCTTTACATAAGAACTTCTGCAAAGTTCCAGACAAAACCGAAGAGTTGTAGTTTTCTCAAAATTTGACAATCCCAAGTTTACGATTTAACTTGCAGTTTTGTAAAATTTGAGAATTCTTGGTTCTTAATCTGTGCATGTAAGTGGATTATTTTTAGTTCTGTCGTACATGTTTTAGTGTTTGTGTTTGTTCATCTTGTATTGTTTGTTTGCTTTAGGCAAGTTTTGGGGTTGTTTTTTTCTGGAGTGTTGTGTGGGGTTTTGCTTGTACGTAGGTAAATTGCTTTTGTTCTTCCTCTGTTCGAGGAATGTTATCATGTGCCTGCGATTTGTCAAGATGTTTCCCTATTCCAGGAATCTATATTGATCTCCCTGCGCCTTTGGTTTTTTGAAAGAGGTTAAAGTGCTAGCACAGAGATAGAGACTTTGGTCCTTTATATGTCCAAACCTATAGATATCCATTTAAAATGTAAGTTCCTGTAAACAAGCCACTTCGGAGTTCCAGCTGCGCATGTCTGTTACTGCTGACAACGCATGATGTCTATCTCCAATAACCTTTTGACATTACCAGCGGGTATTGTCAAAAGGTTACGGGAGATAGACAAAATCCGTTGTCAGCAGCAACAGGCTTGTGCCACCGACATTCCGAAGTGGCTTATTAAGGAAGTTTTATCTTCACATAAAGACGAGGTTGTAGCCAGGATTTGGGAAAAAGGGGGTCGAAATTTGCTGGGAAAATTTGCCTGGGTGTCCAAATTGTTCACTTGAAATACATTTACAGGGAGTCCAAATTTAAAACAGGTAGCCCAAAAGACACAAAGACACCCCTCTGGCTATCACTTTGCACAAAGAGGAAATTTAAAATTCAAGTTGAATTTTTTCATACAATCTTGTCTCTGCCTTTAAAAAAATCTTCAACCGCCAACGAATTATCAACTGTGTTTAGGATATACAATACCAGAATCAATATGTTTTTTTCTAGGCTCTTTTCAAGGTTTTACCGAGCGCCTCGCGAAATGACTACACCTGTTCTTTTGGGCCTTGTTCTTTCCTGAAACCGACTCAACTCCTGGGGAGTATGCAGCACCGGCAGCCAATTAGTGCACATGTTGATAATGATTCACATCAACACATCTACACCCTCGCAGGTACTTGTCATATCCTGGATGATAAGAAGCAATTCTTATTAAAATCACTGGACACCTTTGGTAATTGTCAAAGACCAGTATTCTCCCTTGGTGTATCTCAACATGCATAAAATAACAAACCCGTGAAAACTTGAGCTTAATAGGTTGTCGAAGTTGCGGGAGAATGATGAAAGAAAAAACACTGTGGTGCACAAGTTGTGTGCTTTCAGATGCTTGAATTCGAGGCCTCAGCTGAGGTCTCTAATTCAATTTTAATACTTTAGTGAGAAATGATTTATTTCTCAAAAACTACAGTTATTACCAGTAGTGTCCACTTGAGGTGTCTTTTCCAAGAACACAGAGTGTCATGATCGGGATTTGAACCCACAACTCTCATGACTTGGTCACCGTGGCCCAAATTCATGGCTCTGCCACCACAGGCAAAGAATCTGCATATTTAATGGATAAGCACAGAATTTTTGCTTGTCCACTTGCATACTGCTTGTTACTAGGCATTCTGCGCTTACACAGCTATTGTAGAAACTTTGGGGGTGGGGGGGGGGGGCGGGCAACCCTCTGGGTACATGTACGTCACTGTGCATTATGTATCGACATGCCTTTGTTAATTAATTTTTGTCAACAGCCTTTCAGTGGACTCTTCCGGTGTGAATAATCTGCCAAAATGAAATAAGTAAGTATAAGGCAAAGGAGTGGACTACAAAGACTCGTAGGTTTATTTATTTTTTTTTTTTTTTTTACAAATACTGGATGGAACGAAGCATCAGTCTTGAAAGACAGAGGTCTTTTTATTTTGAACAAAACCTCTTGCTGCTTTGGCTAATTACTCTGGGAATTTACTGTTTCTGACGATACAAAAATTCACTTGTATGACTTGTTCTTACTTTACTTGACTTGTGAATGAACTAAATGTACATGTATATACACATACAAAATGTTAATATTGGACATCTTTGTTTTCATCAAGTTACAGTACATAAATAGACCAAAAACAATACATGTACAATGGAAAGCTTAAAAGTTAAATGGCTGGATAAATGCCTACAAAACATGATTTGTTAAGTGTTTTTTAAAGAGTCGTGGTGCAATAAAAGAAGACAACAGAAATGTTCTGTGTCAAAGATTGTATTTATTTTGAGTGATTAAGACCGCCTTGTTTCAGGAACAAAGACTTACAAAGACTTACAAAGACTTAAACGAGTGAGGGAGGTGTCGGTTTCTTGAATACTTCAAGAAGTATAGGGTAGTGGGGGACAATAATGGCATAATTAAGGTAGAGTCTTTAAATATAGAGGGGAGGGGGTTTGCTATTATGTTCAAAGATACGAGAGGCTTATTATTTAATGCAACGCCTCCCCCATGTCCCCTCAGTTCAATGTTTATTGTAAGAAGGTGGGTGTTATGCAACTATTTTTCGGGTGGGGATCAGAGTGGGTAACGTAATTGAACCCTCTTCCACTATAAACTATCTTTGAAGGCGGCTGAAGGGTGATTTCCTCGTTTTGTGGTGCCTCTCAAAAAATTAAAGCATTAGCATAAATATGGAGGGGAGAGGGTGCGCAGTTCTGTTCAAAGATTCGAGAGGGTAACAATTTCCTCGCCCCCTTTCCCCGGATTAATTTTTTGTAACATGAAGCAAGGGGGACAGCTTGGTCATTTTAAGCCCCCTCCCCCTCTCCAAAAAGGTTGGTGCTATATAACTATCTTTCGGGTGTTATGAGAGGGAAAATTGCCCCCCTCCCCCCTTCTTGGCTGTCTCATTCGAAATACAAAGTTCCTCTTTCAGAAAAATTAATGGTCGACATAGATTGCGCCCTCTTGCTCGCAAAAAAATTAAACTTGCTCACGTCAAAAGAGGGCGCTCACGTTTGTTTACGGTAATTATTCAGCTGACAATTCCACGCCCACTGCTGATGGCATGTGCACACACATCATGCGGACATGTGCAGTGCGCGGCAGACTTGGTTTCTAATTTCTGTGTGCTTGTCAAAATAAGTGTTAAGTCGGCATTGCAGAAGTCACTAACGACTGGCTGGCAGGTGGCAACTTAGTAAGACGATGGAGGATAAACCAGTGCTTGACTGGAATGACTTCTGTGGTGGCTCACTGTTTTGGGTAAGTATTAACATTTTGTTTTTGCCGACTTTGTCTTTCTTCTGACAACAATTGAATTAAACTTTGTATGATTTGGTCCGAGGTCAACTCGACCTGAAGTAAACTTTCACTGCGTGTTGGTCCTCCAAGAGCAACATGGTCGGTGGCTGGCATTTTGCCTCGCAATACATGTACATCCAAGGAAGACATGGAAATGTATACATTACATGTGTACTGAGGATAACAAGTCAAATCAAAGCATGCATTAAATTTAATAATTGCAGTTAAAATTTAAGAGTGAGAATACTGGTCTTTAAGTTTAAAGTCACCTGGAAATAGAATTTTTCTTTCTTTCAAATATAAGACTGAGAGTATATGCTTACGAACAATAAAACAATTTTTTTAGTAATTGTTTGTCACGATTTATATGTTTAAAAAATATATAAAGTTGTTTGGGGGGCTGACTCCGCCTACCCCTTTTGTGATGTCAATCGAGGCAGACTTTGCCTGCAATGCGTATTGTAAACACACGTGCAAAGTACATGTACGTCCAAGTCGTGAGTTGGTACATTTCAAAAAGTGTTTTTCTGCATTAAGCAGCAATACACCTGGTCAGCATTGAAAAGTACAAACTCACGACTTGGTCTGTACATTAGTACTTTGCAATTGTGTTTACTCTAACCATTACAGGCAAAGTCTGCCTCGATTGACGTCACGAACAGCGCCCTCTCGGGTCGGGGTCTACTCTTAAATTTGTAAATAACATAAGAACTGATTTTTTAAAACCTTGGTTTTATAACTGTTTATTCACATTCCACTCATCAAAACACATATATTAGTGACAAAAGCTTTATTTTGAAAAAATACCACTTCCAGGTGACTTTAAATTAACATTAAATAAAGTACATCAACTTGCAAGAATTGGTCACTTGGTGACAGTGAGCGACTCCAACCAGCCCATGCCCATGCAGCGAACACCTCAGCATGGCACATGCAGGTAGCACATATGTACATAGGTAGCCACAGGCACGATGTACAGCAGTTGAGTTGAATTGAACACAACCTTGAAATCCATCCAAATTCTCCATAGGTTAAAGCCATTATACACTTTCGGTAAACAGTATTGTCCAAGTCCCACACTTCGTGTATCACAACTTATATATAAAATAATAATCCTGTGGAAATTTAGGCTCAATCGGACATCGGAGTCGGGAGAAAATAACAGGAAAACCCACTTCTGTTTTCGCGCGTTTCGCCGTGTCATGACATGTGTTTATAACAAATCCGTAATTCTCGCTAACGAGAATTTATATTGTTTTACCGTTTTCTCAAAAAGTAAAGCATTTCATGGACTAATATTTCAAAAGAAGTCTTTCACCATTACTTTCTGAAAACCCTGTAAATTATTTGTAAATCTGTGAACTTTTTTTTTTTTCTCTGTACCGAAAGGGTCCAAAGGGTCCGATTGAGCCTAAATTTCCACAGGATTGTTATTTTATATAAGTTGTGATACACGAAGTGTGGGACTTGGACAATACTGTTTACCGAAAGTGTATAATGGCTTTAAAGCCATTATACACTTTTGGTACAGAAAAAAAAAAAGTTCACAGATTTACATATAATTTACAGGGTTTACAGAAAGTAATGGTGAAAGACTTCTTTTGAAATATTATTCCATGAAATGCTTTACTTTTTGAGAAAACATTTAAACAATATCATTATTCTTGTATCGAGAACTACAAATTAATTTTAAACACATGTCATGGCCTGGCGAAATGTGTGGAAACAAGGGTGGGTTTTCCCGTTATTTACTCCCGACTTCGATGACCGATTGAGCCTTAATTTACACAGGTTTGTTATTTTATATATATAGGTTGTGATACACGAAGTGTTGGCCTTGGACAATACTGTTTACCGAAAGTGTCCAATGGCTTTAAACCAAGCAGACAGTGACCGAACAAATTTAATTCTACAAAATTAGAAAAATTGCCTATTGCCTTTGTTGCCTCTGTGAAGCAGAAGACATCAGTGCGATAAAAGGACCATGCCTTTTGCTTGATCCATCATAATCACATGGCCACGACCCTGCCAAAGTATTCACTGTAAATTACAAATCCAGGAGTTGATAATTATGTAAAACAGAAGGCCAAGGATGAAAATGTTGAGTTGTTACAAAGTCAATGTTCATTATTGGAAGTTTACCAAGCCATAAACTTTCAATAAAAAACACTACTACTCTTACAAGTGTTAGGCCAATACACTTGTTTAGTTGTGCGTTTATTGACCCAAGGCTAAAATTATTCGGAGGACTTAAGCCGGCCAGCACTCCATCGACGGTTGAACAATGAAACATGTAGGCTCCTACTACTTATTTCAAGTAACACATAAACAATAAGCAATTTTTATATTTTTTTAATGATTTGTTCTTGCCCTATTTTAGAAATGAACATTTCTGCTTCCCTACTGGCATTAATTTTACTGTAGTGTTGGATGTGTAATCAAATATATTTAAACAAGTTCAATGAATAAACAAAATTAAAAGACTAATACAATTTCTTTTTTAATAAACAGAATTGAATGTTAACCAATTAGACTGAAAGTCAACATTTGAACAAGACCACTGGACTTGTCTAGTCTTGAGTTTACTGGCCCAATGTTAGAATCACTGGCCTCTGGCTTGTCATCCAGTGTAAGTTTTTAGCCATACAAAAAAACACAATTTCTTTCAAGAAGAGATTGTTGCAGTACATGGCAGCTAACTGCAAACTAATAAGCTCAACTTCTGCATGCTTCCAGGCTTCAAATCCTTACTTATTGTTAAATGTATATCACCAATCACCAGGCCAGTGGTCTTACTCTGAACGCTTATCCTTGAGGAATACTTTAAAACTGTTTGATCCCTTGTTGAGAGTGCTTCTGTTTTTTTGTTATTTTTGTTGAGGGGGGGGGGGGGGGGGGGTGGTTGCAAGAAAAATGCCCTTGTGTAAACAATAGTATATGCAGCAGGACTAACTGTACACAATGCTACAATACAAACACACCATGCAATGAAGCTGTGCTAAGTCTATAAACTTTATCTTTGACCGAGCGAAAACATAAACCCTCAGCCTGTCCCTTGGTTATTATTACTGTGTGAACTTGAGTCGCTGACTCTCATGGGTCAATTGGTGCACAATGCTTGATTGAAAACCTCTGTTTATATTTAGTCCTTCTTGTGTTACAAGTCAAAGGTAAACTGACCAGATTGCCTAAAGATAGCATGTTTGGCAGATGCCTTGTTTAAAAAAATATTATGGAATTTGTTGAGATTGTTATTATTGTGTGAACTTTACTCTGACTTTCAGATACAGTCTATGTATAGATGAAGTGCTGAACAACGCTTGTTTGGCAACTGCTGTTTATAGTAACCAGTCTTGTATTGAATTAAAGGAACACGTTGCCTTTGATCGGACGAGTTGGTCTATAACAAGCGTTTGTAACCATTTTTTAAAAATGCATATGGTTGGAAAGATGTTTTAAAAGTAGAATACAATGATCCACACAGTTTGCTTCGAAATTGCGTGGTTTTCCTTTTACTGTGCGAACTAACACGGTCGGCCAAATTGGCCGACTGTGCTAGTCGACGAGGTAAAAGGAAAACTGCGCAATTTCGAGGCATGTTTCTGTGGATCATTGTATTCTACTTTTACAACATCTTTCTAACCATATGCATTTTATAAAAATGGTTTCAAACACTTCAAAGACCAACTCGACCGATCAAAGGCAACGTGTTCCTTTAATATTTCAATGTTGGGTCAACCGTTAGTAGAACGGCTGACGCTTTACCAACTGAGCCATCCAGCCAAAATGTTTGTTGTCTCCCTGTATTGTGTACTTTTTGGATACTTTTGTTTGGTTTTGTCAGTCGGAAGCC
This sequence comes from Asterias amurensis, assembly GCF_032118995.1. Lineage (NCBI taxonomy): Eukaryota > Metazoa > Echinodermata > Asteroidea > Forcipulatida > Asteriidae > Asterias > Asterias amurensis. The sequence goes on along the minus strand of NC_092658.1, from coordinate 12,709,323 downwards.
ATAGGCCTCCCTAAAAAAGGTGATGCACTGTAACAGTAAATGGAAATGAAGGAAATGGGTCATTGTGCCAGAGCGTCATCACTTTCACAATAAAATATGCTACTACCCTCAAATCTAACACCATGATAATCCTTTTTGTAAGGTTACAAGGTTTTTTATCAATGGTGAAGGCTTCCTCCATGGTTGTTGGGCCTCAGGCATGTCAGGACCTGCTATTTGGCACACATGCATCTAGCTGTTAGGGCCCAGTCAGTGTAGTCAACGTATGAAAAAAAAAAAAATATTGAATCAATGGCCTCTATACACTTAAAGTCACCTGGAAGTGGTATTTTTTTTAAATAAAGCTTTTGTCACTAAAGTATATGTTTTTATGAGAGGAATGTGAATGAAAAGTTAACTAAGGTTTAAAAATATTAGTTTTGATTGTATTTACAAATTTACGAGTAGGCCCCGACCCAAGAGCGCTGTTCGTGACGTAATTCAAGGCAAAATTTCAAGAGAAAATTTGTAGTCAGGCCCCCGTACATTACGTCTGGGAACATGGCACATCAAAACAAATTTAGACACGATTTTACACACATACGTACATTGAAACTTGAACATGTTGCACGCCTAGTGGTTTTTACAAAAGCTATTGCTGCTATTTTTATTTAACTATGCGACTTTTTAGTGACCAAATGGGTTGTAAGATGTGGGTCTGCCTAGGTATTATTATAGAAATACGGCCACAGAGCAGACTGCATGCACGCACTATGGCTGCTGTATAATGTGCGAACGGTCACATACATGTATGACCTGCACGCACGGTGAATCGCATACGGTACCAACAAAAAATCGTGTCACTTGGCAAAAGCTAAAAACATACCCTCAAAGTTCAAACTTACCCGAATTTTTTCACGTTTAGCAAATGCTCCTCTGGGTTCGTCACGTCTTTCAGATACCTTCTTCGACTTCCCACTAGCTGGAAAAATTGTTGGGACGGCGTCGTGTTTAAGAATGGCTCTTCTCATCATGTCAACGAGTGGTGTATCCCGGATTCAAAGCACGACGGCTCGAAGTGTTCGCTGCATAGCGCTGAAAAAGACGTTGGACCGGACCACTTTGCTCTAGTTAATCTGACTTTCGCAGCCCACAACCGCCTATACTTGGGATCTGCAGGAAACAGATGAAGACTGACCCCATCTTTAGTTGTTTTGCTGCATCCAGCAGCAATACACCTGGTCGGCATTGCCGGAAAAATGCCAGAAGAAAAACCTTTTTCGCAGCGTACAAACTCACGTCTTAGAATTACATGTACTTTTGCACGTGTGTTTATCTACGCATCGAGGGGGGTCTATGTTTGATCGAGGCAAAGTCTTCCTTTTCCTACGTCACAAAAGGGGTAGGCGTAGTCAACCCCCCAAGCACTTAATTAATTTTTTTAACATTTAAATCGTGACAAACAATTACTCAAAAAATTGTTTTATTGTTAATAAACATATACTCTTATGTTTAAAAGAAAAAAAATCCTATTTCCAGGTGCCTTTAAGAACAAAGTACCTCAAATGAACTGGTTAGTTAGATCAAAGGTCTCCAATACCAGTAGTTTTTAATGTTTTTTTCTGGCTTAGACAAACAACTTTGTAGTTTATTATAATCACAGGAATGAAATTGAAGACGTTTGCCTGCTGGGTATTTCTTTTGAGGTTTCATAATATAAGTAACATTGCAAATAACTGAATTTCGATTTTCAGTTGATTTCTTTTAACCCACCCACCCATATTTTTTTTTTTTACACTGACTTTTCTGAATGATACCTTACAAAATTGCCTTACCCTGTTTACTACTGCCATGGTACATGTAAATGCAGTCCTCTATCCACAACTTAATCAATTATGGTTTACCATCCAGTCTCAACATGGCCCTTTCTCTATGATCTCATAACCCTTGTTGTACAAACAGATGAGGCAAACATGTCAACAAACGATTCTGTCCATCATTTATTGTGAAAACAATCTCTCAAGTTGAACTCCAACCTCATTCATCTTGCATATATCACCTTCTCACCCTAGCCTTCAGTCACATGATAAAAAGAGAGGCAGTGAGTGTTGACATCTAGCATTTCTGTACTTGATAGCAATAAAGGGCCATCCAAAGTTTATAACAGTTTCGCGACCATAAAAAGCAGGGAGGAGTAGACTCGCACAGGCTGAACTCAATCATAAGATGTCAGAGATTGGTTACCCTTAGACACTAAATAACTTGAGGAGAGTTCTGGACTAGTCATGTGGCTGGGTATACTTCACGGAGGCAGCGAAGGCAACTGCCTCCAATTACCCCCCAAGTTATTGCCTTAGTGCCCTTGAAATGTTAAAGTATTTCCTATAAGGGTACCCTTTACAAAAGAGAAAATGCCTTGGTGCCCCTCGCTCTTATTCAAAAACAAAGCATACAGGCATGACAGGCCTGAAGTCGTCAATGTTTGATGAGATGATAGCACTCGGACTCTCGCAACACTGGTGATGTTCTTAATGTTCTTATGCTTAAAACCACAAAGTCATGTTTTCCTATTCCCATGCAGAAATTAACCTTCCCATAATGCCTACTATAATTGTTATTATTATTATTGGTTTATTAAAAGACATTCAAACATCGCAGCTACAAGCTGAATTGAGTTTAAAATACAGAGATTCATAAAAAATAGAAATGTTAAAAACATTAGAATGTTATAATGACTTAGGAATGACAAAAAAACAATCAAACTTTTGTTTTCTTTCAACACAATTTGCCCTTTTTTCATTAACTTTTCTTTTCATCTTCGTGTGAGACTAATGTGGCAGTACTATTAACCACAAATTGATTATGATGATGCTTTGAAAAACAGATGCAAACATAATGAAGAGAGATCAACAATTTCAATTTAGAGCATCCACAATGTGTATGAAGAGAATACAATATAGTTTGCCCAGTTGTAGGACACTTCTAAATTCTAGCAACCATTGATGACCCAGACAACCTCTCTCGTTGCACCAGCTGTGCTTGCCTCTAAAACACCATTCAAAAAAGCTGTATTTTGTTGGGGATTTAGCTGTTGCAATATGTAACTGCTTACCAATCAAAAGGACTTGTTTTGAGTTGGTCAAAGGCCTTGCGCATCAACCCTAGCAGAGTTTTTTTCAAAGGCTAAATGGAAACATAATACACATACATGTACGTTAGCGTAACAGAAGCAGTCAGGTGGAAATGCAGTGAAAACAAACACAAAATCAGAATTCAGGTTTTTGGCAGCCGAACAACATGAAAAAGAGCACTGTATCAAAAAGATTCCATTAGTTGATATGGCACTTGCTATTGTACTCTGCAGGCATGTGAGATTTCCTGTTTTAAGCTGATTCCTATTTTTGGGTTTCGATTTCCTCTCTTTTTCTTCACTTTACAAAAGTATACGCTAGGAATATTATCTTTTCTACTTTTTTCTTGCCTGGTTTTCTCTTTTCCTCTTCTAATGGATAGTTACTCACATGCCTGTCTCTATTAATTTTCACTCAAGTGTCACACAATTCAGTTTTTCTTTCTCTTTATACTTCTTTTGTAGGATCCGACTCTATTGAATTCCAGCAGTCCCGACCTGACCCCCTGCTTCCAGGAAACAGTGCTGTCATGGCTCCCACTACTCTACCTCTGGCTGGCTCTGCCTTTCTATCTCTACTACATGAGAACGTACGACAAAGGATGCATTCAGGTGTCTCTACTTCACAGAGTCAAAATGGTAAACAGCCCCAAATGCTACAAGCCTATTTATCCCCCCTGCTGGCACATTCATTTGATTTTCAGTAAGCTATGCGTTAGATGCACTGGACAGTGGCAGTTTTGGTAATTATTCAAAATAATTGCTTGTATAAAATTTTGCTTGGTAACAAGCAATGGAGAGCTATTGATAGTATAAAACATTGTAGTTTTTGAGAAAGAGGTAATTTGTCACTCAAATAATATTAAAAGACTTCAGGCCTGAAGCCTTTTTTACGTATCTGAAAGCACATAAATTTGTGCTACAAGGTGTTCTTTTTTGCCACAGAGTTGACAGAGTAGGAAAGAGGACTCTTGAGGGTGCTACTGTGCCCTGTGAACAACAATAATTAGAGATTTAAATAGTGCAATTTCCAAAAAAGCTGTCAACCGCACATTACATCTAGAAGTATTAAAAACATAACATAAAAAATGTGTCACTTTGAACATGATAAATTTGATCACTAAACTAAATGGTGCAAGATGTTAAATTTTCATCGAGGATAAAGAATATATTATTATTTTTTTTAGCCATACACCGATGTGTGCTAGCACTGTATACTCAGTACTTTCGCGAGTCCTGTGAAAAAATATCACCAGCTTGTCATTTAGGTGGGATATGAACCCACGACCCTGCAATTCTAGAGCAGTGTCTTACCAGCTTAGACTACTGAAGTTGCCCGGTAGCTAGAGGCAGTTTGAATCCTAATGTTTGAATCACATAGGATTCGAACTGCCTCTAGCAACCGGGCAGCCTCAGTAGTCTAGTTGGTAAGACACTGAAAGGGTTAAGGATATATATAAAAAAAGAGCCAGAAATATGCCTAGGCAACGCTACACTCTGATATATGAAGCTGTGAACTATGTATAGCCTACCAATAAATTGTACACAGCCTCCTTGTTAAAGGGTCTTCAGACTCTATACATTGGGTTTTTGGAACCTTTCAAATTTTCTATCCTATATAAATGTAGATTACAATAAAACTAACTCATGAAAATTTCACTTATATATAAAATATTCAATTTCGATTTTCGCATAACTGCATTATTTCAAAGATTTAAAGTTTCTCAAAAATGCATTATAGTACCCAAAGCTGCTGTACTTCTTTCCAGGAGAGTTTTTTATTGACATTGATTTTCTGAGTCATTACTAAATGTACTACAGACTCTTTAAAACACTCTTTTAAAGCATCTGAAGGCTACCTGTTGACATCAGTGTTTAACAGTATGAAACATGGTTTCAGTTTATTGAAAAAAACTCATAGTCTTTTGGGCAGGTTCCTTTGAACACCACAGTCATATTTGACTCAGTCAAGATTGTAATTCGGGTAATTGTCATATCAGTCATATCTGGAGACATACACTTAATGCCATGGGTTTCTCCCTGTCTAACAAATTCAATTTTGTCTTTATTAATTACAATCTGGTACTGTACGGAGCCATCAAAAGTATCACGAAAGGCTGGAATGGTCTCGCTAGTTTTTCCTTCGATGCGTATCTGATCTTCATTACCGCCCAGTTCTAAAACAAACAAGAAAACAATGACATGGGTCTGTAGGCAAGGTATTTTGTGTTTTGGGTTCGAATCCTGTTCGTAACAGCTGTGCTTCTGAACAAGACACAGGACAACTGCCGAAAGTTCTTGCAATTGATTTACCTTATAGCTTGGTGAGCTACATGTACTTGACAGTACAGCAGGCTGTATACATCGTACTCAAGAAGGGAATGATTTTGGCCAGCAATTTTGCATAGCAAAATAATTAGACTGAACTTTGTCGTGCACACTGAATGCTAATGATGATATTTGATAGCAACTGGTTTCTACCATCATTATCTTCAAACGGTGTGAGTTTAATGTAACTCTGTGGACATTGTGTTTAGTGTCGTACAGAAGTACCCAGACCCTTTAAAGCAATACTAACTTACCAACAGTGCAGAGGCTCTTATTTTGTATGTTTAATGCCATCATCACCACCTTATCATACTGGTACACGTTGGTTGAGCTATGGAGTGTATAGTCAAATCTTGTAGGGTAGGACTGAAATGATTTTCCAATTGACGGAATGCTCAGTCCTTTCTTATTTGTTAAGGGCAGGGACAGATTTTCGCAAGGTGGCGTAGTGTGACTGGGCTCCGTCCCTAGTGAGTGTGAAACAAACATACATGTTTAACATTCAAATATTGGAGGTTCAAGGCCCGCTCCAGTCAATTTTCTTTGATCAATCTTAAGTTGTTTCAAACTATAGGGGTCCAGTCAGTTTCCCTTGTGGTTTATTACTGGATATTGTTCTGATATGATAAGTGAAATCTTTGGAAGTTTTTTACGTCGAAAAGCGCATAAGGTTTGTGAAAATCTGAGCAGGGAGAAAAAGCACAAAATAAGCAAAAAAAGTGTAACAAACAAAATGGACGTATAAAAAAAAACCAAGTCACTTGCCCAACAAGGCTTGTGGTTTATAACTTTGTATCATAAAAGTCACATTCCCTTAAGGTTTAACACTCGCTGCCGCTGCCCAGGCTGTTTCATAAATTTGGGTGTGATTCCTGTACTCCTGTAACTGGCTACACGGCAGCTAATGGTTGAATGGCCTTAGGGTGGCACCCCCTCAAGACAATGACAAAATAGGGAGACAACCAACATAGGGTTATGTAGATACAGCGTCGGCACAGTAGGTTGTTGGTTGAAGTCGCACTCCCGAACATTTGTCTTCGTTCAACCCAAAATCATTTAAGAATTTACCCATTCAGTTTTCCTTGTGGCTTATAGATTGAAAACAGAAGGAGAGACAAATATAATGATCATATTCAAAATAAAACAAAGGATTGAGTTTAATTAGTATCATGTGTAATCCACCTGTCATAAAGACCTTGTAAAACGCAGATGCAAGTAACTGTAAGTGTGCTCTTTTTAATTAAAAGAAAATTACAAACCACTCTTTGAGGTAACTTGATGTTGACCCGACTTTGTTGCCTCTTCTGTAAGGAGATATTAAAGGAAACAAAGCGTTGTTTATTTAAACAAAATAGTTTTTAAAATCATCAATCAAAACAAGGTTGCAAAAATATCATGACCAGTTGAGCCCAAATTGTCACAGACTTGGTTTTTTTTTATGCATACGTTGGGACACACCAAGTGCTTATGGTCTTTGACAATTTATTTATTTGTTTATTTATTTGTTCATTTAGGCTTTAAAAGCATCAAAAACACACACTCAGCAACATTAACAAGAAATGTATGATTTAAAAACATTAGGAAAACAATTAGAGACATCAAAAAGCAAACTGAAGCCTACATGTAGGGATCGCCCAAAAGCATACCAAATTACTACCAAAGGAGCAACCCCTTTACATGTAGGTATAAAAATAAGACAAAAAAACAAGCAATCAAAAAGAGGGACATTTTGAGTACCAAAGTGTCCTGTGCCTTTAAGGCAAATGTGATAATTGTCCTCTTACAATCTTACATGTATATAATGCTTGTTCATAATGAAAGATTTTCTCCATTTGAATCTGGTCTTGCACAAAAATCTTTGGTCTGGTTAAAGGAACACGTTGCCTTGGGTAAATTCTCTACTTTTAAAACATCTTTCCATCCATATGCATTTTATAAAAAAACGGTTACAAACGCTGTTGTTTTGACCAACTCGTCCGATCCAAGGCAACGGTGTTCCTTTAATGTTTTGTAGATTTTCCCAAACAAAATTTGAACCCTGCAAAAAAGCTGCCGTACCATTGATGCAGTCTTTTTTCTTCCAACCTTCTGGATGACCCTCCTCACCAAATGTTACTTCATGAGGCTTTGCCTGTCGCTTGGTGTTAACCCCACCGGGACGAAACTCTGTGCAGTCACACAGGTTCTCCTGTGGTAGAACCTTTAAAGATGGTTTACCCTTGATAGAATTAGGTTCCTCGCCGACATAACATACACAGGCATCGGCTGTAAGTTTAAAAGGGAACTTTTTTTAAAAGACTTTTATCAGTAAGTAGGATTTGAAACTTTGCATGGTGGAAATACGATATGGGAAGGTTTGCGGTAACATCATGTAATGACTATCTCTGATGAGTTTGGGTGGTTCTGAAAAGAACCGTTGGTTTCAACTTGACGTTTCGATCAGTATGCTCTGTTCGTCTACTGGAGAAAGACTTTTATCAGTATTCAAATACTTAAACACTCTGAGAAAATGCAAGGCTGACTTATGATTTTATCCAACTTCAGCAAATTTTTGACAAATCAGCAAGATTTTATCAAACTTTCTTTTTGTATTATTTCTACCCTTCCAACAAAGTTATTAGGAATAAAACAATCAAGCGTTTCCAAACATTAAAAGTATACATTCCCTTAAAAGAAGCGCATTATTGTCTTACCTTCCATTGCGATTGAAGCAACCAGTATACACACAAGAATTAAATCGTGGTACATCATGGCAATTGTGATGCTCCAGCTTGTAAAGGTTGATAAACAATTCAAAGATTTGTGCGTTGATTTATTTTCTAAACCATAGCTTTGAATGTGTGCACCAGTATTTCAAGAAACTTTGTCATTTTACTCAAAAAAATCATCAAAGACAGATTTAAATAATTTGTTTGCCAACCACTCTTGGTTGCAGTAGGCCTACTGACAACCTAATTTGAAATGAGAATTTTATCAGACCTATAAGCCGCAAATAGGCGAGCAACTGCGTGTGGACCAATAAGGATGACAGCTACTGTAAACAATCGCTTCCAGCACAACAGAAAACTAGCATGGCGCCCAATTAGATTCTGTCAAAAGACGCTACGAAAACAACGCTCTGTGAACCCAGCCTGGTTTAGCAGAAAACTTTGCACTAAGCAAAACTCATTGAAATTTAGGAAGCACCAGTCCTTAGATAATATCCTGTTAGATAATATTATCACGGGTATCTGTATTTCTGTCTGCTTAGCAGAATTCATTTGTGCTTACTGCATGTCTGTGAGCATGCAGCTACGTTAATTGACAACAGCTCTTGTCCAGATATCAATTTTGATTATTAGTGTCATTCAAACAGGGGCCTTGGGTGATAACAAAACATACACTGAATGGTACTTTCGATGATGGGTGACAGCAGCGTACCTTGTGTAAATACCTCTCCATAAACAAGAGTGACTAAAATTTATGAAACAGTTGGTTGTTAGTTTGTTAAAGGGAACATATATGTACCTTTGTTTTGTTTTTTTAACCTTTTGATTGTTTCAAACCTCTATAAATGTAGGTGTCAATAAAACTAACCTGTGAAAATTTCATTTCAAAAAGTGGTTGTGGTTTTGAGATATCACTGAAAATCTGGAGTGATTTAGTCCACGCAGGAAGGATATAATAATTCATAATTGGAATACACAATCTGTGAAATTTTGGGAGATAAAAAACTACTGTACTTCTAACTGTCTTTGTATGTTTTAAGATTATACAATGTGATATTATTATGGGGGGAAAGGGAAAAAGTTAATTTTTTGCTATTAATTTTAGGAATCGTTTTCAAACATACACCAATTCCCTTTATAAGCCTTGTGGGTTTTTGAACAATCCATTACTCCATTATTATCCAGGGTTCATTGTAGAGGATTGATGACCTGCAGAAATTATTATAAGTGACAAAAACCCAAGTACACAAAAGCTAAGCCTTCATGACCTTGAGTGTAACAAACCATATTTACAATTGTAAACTTTTGTTGTTGTGAACATGCCACTTTGATGTGACTGATACGCTCTGTTTCTTTTCTATTTATCCTACAGCTACTCGGTGCGCTATTGATTATTGTCCCCCTGGTTGATGTTAGCTTCACTGTAGCCCAGGTCTTCATACAGAAGCAGCAGAGTGCTCCAGTATACTTAGTAACACCGGCTCTTATTTCATTAACCATGGTATGTCAGGAGCACGGTGGGCGGTGCTGATGGGCCAGCCAAGGGGTTGATTTCACAAAGAGTTAAGATTGATCTTAACTTTGTATCAATCTTAAATATTGCTTAGCAAAGTTTGATGTCACAATACAAATCACTATGGCAAACAACTCATCTTAAGTTAAGATAAATCTTTATGTAGGCCTTTTTGTGTAATCGACCCCAGCACTCACAATGTTAGCCCAGCACTCTGAGCAAAATACATTGTGCAACCAAGCACAGATTTCCACTGTGCATTGATCTGAGACACAGCTAATGTGTCAAATGTCACAGAGAAAGATCACAGTCAAAAAAACATTTCAACTTCAATTCAATTAGGTTTAATATTGCCAAACTCCATCAAAACTGCTGAAATCATGGACACCTTCAAATGTATATTATGGGGGTCCAGGGATAATGAATATAATCTATTTTTTACTCGTACACCGATGTGTATTAGGTACTGCACTTTCCCATACACTGTACACAAAATTCCACAGGTAAATCACTCAGGTGGGATTCGAACCCACGATTTTTGCAATGCTAGACCAGTGAGCTAGCCAGGTGGCTAGAGGCACTTTGAATCCTATGTATTTGTACAGTTTGATTACAACAAACATTCAGATGTTTTGACCATCACATTGTAAACTAAAATCTTGAAAAATTTAGTAACACATTATACCAAAGTAGGACTGTGAGGGTTAGGGCCTCCAAGTATTATTAATTAAGTTATTATTAATACTTTTTGTTTCCTCTAGATCTTAGTGTTCTTTCTGATCCACACTGAGCGGATTAAAGGGATCCACTCATCGGGCGTTCTCTTTGTCTTCTGGTTCTTGTTTGTGATTTGTGGCATCGTGGAATTCCGCTCTAAAATCATCTTTGCCGTTGAAGAGGTACGCATCTATACAATGTTGTTGATAAACTTTTTTTTTCTTCAGTTAAACAAAGACAAATTTACTAGAGTAGGACTTATGAGATGTTAAATTTTGCATTTGGGATAACAAATATTAATTGGTTATACTTTTGCTCCAGGTGTAAGAGCACTGTATACTAAGTACTTTCCCAAGTTCTGTGAAAAACAAATCCCAGGCATATTACTCGGGTGGGATTCCAAGCAACGACCTTTGCCAATCTACATGTAGAGCAGATGTCTAATTCACTAGACACTGAGATTGCCCAGGAGCTAAAGGCAGTTTGACTAGAGCAGGACTTGAACCAATGACCTGCGGATTATTGTGCGAGCACTCTACCAACTTAGCTACTTGAATCTAGCCCTAATGTTAGAGTCTCCCAATTAGTCGAGATCTTTGTTTGGGGTGCCAGTCAGAACCCATACAACCCTTAACTGCCGTGAAGCCAGGGATCACACCCAAGTTTACCTGGGAAGAGGCAGCCAGGGGATCATCATTGCCAGATATGACTTTTTGTTTTAATTATCAAGTTATAAACCAAACAGGAAACTGACTGGGTAAATTAAAGAAAATTTAATCCCAGTTATGACACTTTTGTCCTTGAGCACGATACTTCACTATAATTGCCTCTCTTTAACCAGAGATATAAGCGGGTACCTGCGAGGGTAGAGGTTGATGTTGTGTTTGAAAAAGCCTTTGAAGCAATGCAGCAGCTAGGAGCTGTACATTCCCCAGGGAGCTGAGAAAGATTACAGGAATGTTATTATCCCAATGACCAGGGCACTAGTGTAAAGCTTGTTGATATGTTATTTAAAAAAATAGTTATTATTATATTTTTACTACGTAAGAGTGGACTTGAACCAATAACCTCTGGTTTAATGTGGTCGTGCTTTACCAACTGAGCTTTCCAGCCATATGTTTTCTTTTCTCTCATTTCACTTATAATATCATCTTGGTTTTACCAGAAATATAATTATCCCTGTTTTATAAATTTCATTTCCCCATTTCTGAAAGCAATTGAGTGATTTCAATGTCTCTTATTTCTTTGAATATTTTCAGGCGGATTGGGACATGTTCCGTTTTGTGACATTCTACGTCTTTTATGCTCTGCTGTTAGCGCAGCTTGTGTGTTCAGCGATTGCAGAAAAAATGCCACTCTACTCGCCGGTAAAAGCAGAAACGGTAAGAATTTCAAGCAGGTGCAAAGAGATCATCCTACCATTTATTTGTGACCTTTTGTCTATCTTATTTTGGGGGTAAAAGTGGGGGCAATGTCTTGGGAGTTGTGGGGGTTTTGTTACGTGTGTGCTTTAGCAAGATACTTTACCATATTGTTTGTCCTTTTGATGAGGCATTACATGTACAATGTATTAGTCATACATGTATGTCCTGTGTACAGAACACTTGTCATGGAAGAGTAGGAGTTAACCTGACGTCGATTTCACCAAACTCATCCTAACTTAGGATTAATCTTAGGACTAAGGATGAGTTAAGTTCCGTATCCAAAGGCATATGACTTACTGTATCCATCCTACATGTAAGTTAGGACGGGTTACTCGTCCTGACTCGAGATAGAATTAATCCTAGCGTTTTGTGAAATTGGTTGCTGGTGTTTCTCGTTGATTAAGTTCACTTATGAGGCATCCTTTGTTTCAGTACCAGAACTGAACATGAATAATAATACAAATTTGATTACACCAGCCTGAAGACAATGTGGCTGTGTTGCAAGGTACTGGGCAAGTTTTTACCCAGCAATTTGTGAAAATCCTGGTACCCTTTTGTCATACATTGAAAAATGCTGTATTGGTGTTTGCCAGCTCTTTTGTAAGTGCTTGACTCAAGTTTGTCCTGTTTTCTTTCATTATTGACAGAATCCATGCCCGGAAGCTTCAGCATCATTCTTGTCTAGACTAACTTTCTGGTGGTTTACAAGGTAAGAGACTCGAATGCAATCATGATAATTAAACTGCATAAACAAGAATTGCAGTGAAGAAATCTTAGAAAATGCTGGTATCCACCACTTTTGAAAGCTCTTGACCCTCATTACGTTTTTGCAACAACTTGCAGAAAAAAGTTTCTGCGACACATACTTAAAAAAAAATAAAGAACAATTATAAGGTATCGCCTTACAATGCCAGACAATCACTTCAAGGTGAGTGCTATACATGTACTTGACCGATTTGAGATGTTGGCCCAAATCAACTGCCACCAGGGGCACATTGCCACCTGGGCCCAATTTCATAGAGCTGCTTAAGCACAAAATTTTGCTTAAGCAAAAAAATTCTTGCTTAGTAAAATCAGATTACCAGCCAAGAATCCACTCAATTGTTATTCTAAGTAAACAACAGCTAAATACTAGTCACAAGCAATGTATATGGCATGAAATTTTGGCCAGTAATGTGTGTAAAATAAGCGAGCTATTTTTGTGCTTAAGCAAATTTTTTGCTTAAGCAGCTCTATGAAATTGGCCCCTCCTCCTGGGGCTGAAACAGAGTTACCCGCTTCAAAGTCATTCTGCTGGTAGAGCAGAATGCACTATCTTCCCTATTTACTTCAAAGCAATTATGGTTAAGTGCCTTTACCCAAGGCAACAAGTGTCATGACCAGGATTTGAACCCACACTCTACTGCTGAAAACACCAGAGATTGGTTCCGGAGAGCTAGAGCTTGAAACTCACTGTTAGTATGAGGGTTAATCATGTTAAAATGATGATAACGTTGCCGTTTGGTTTCCATGACAGTATGGTTATTCTTGGTTACAAGAAATCCCTGACGACCAAAGACTTGTGGGCTCTGAGAGATCGAGACAAAGCTTCAACAGTCATGCCCAAGTTCATGAAGCACTGGGACAAAGAAAGGTCAGTAATACTTGTAATAATAATGGACCTTTTCAAAATTAGTTCAGGAAAGCCAGCTAATAAGTGCTGCCCAGGACAAGATGATTTACCAGCCGTTAATCTGATTCATTTGAAATTTTGTCGAGGAATATCAGTTCCTACCTTCAGCTCTCCTGAGTTATTTTCACCTTAAACGTTTTCTTCTTGTATGCCCTTACCAAAAGTTTTAGCCCAAAGGGAAAGGTATAAATTTGTTAATCACTCTTAAAATTAATGGCAGTAAAAAACTTGGTTTGTAATCTACATCAACTTTCAATAGTATACAGCATTTTGAGTAACATTGTACTTCAAAGTAATGTGGTTATGTGAACATACAAGTTATTATGCCCCAAAATTTGAATTTGAGAAGCTTTACCAGTGCGTGGACATATTCGCCCTCCAGATTTTTGGCGATAATCTCAAAAACAAGACCACCTTTTCAAATGAATTTTCACACCTGAGATTTTTGTATCAGGTTGTTTATATAGAATTAAAACAATCGGACGCTTCCAAACACCAATACTTTGCTTAAAAAATTAATAAAAATAAGTAAAACGAAGTCTGGAATTTATTAAGTCATGTACTTATTTTATTTCAGGGACTCCAAGAGCAAAGCAAAACCACGCAAGACGAAACAGAAGACCTTACGTGTTCCAGCCGAGTCGATCAAGTTCACTCAGGGCAACTTGCAGGATGAGGACTCAATGGAGGTCCAGCCGGAACCTTCACTTATGAAAGCTCTCATTAAGACTTTCGGTGGCATCTTCTTAATAGGATCATTCATAAAGCTTGTGACGGACATCTTGGTGTTTGCTAGTCCAGAACTACTCAAGTAAGTTCTCTTCACTGTCTCCCTATACAACAGCATATCAAATTCAAAGTTTTTCTTCTTGTGTACAGAGCTCCCCATAAACAGTCGTAGTCACGCTCTGCGCCACATGTTGTTTGCTTTAGTCTGTGTTCGAGGCATACATACATGTATACGTACATTTTCCTTTTGGTTAGTTAGTCTCTTCTACAGTCGTAAATTTTTCATAAGTGCATAATTCCTCAACCACATCAGCCATTTTGACAATCTATACATCATATAAAAGGGCTTTACGTATTTAACAAAAATTGACATGTTGGTGAACTTTTCTTGACCTTTTGACCTGTGCACCCAGGAATTAGAGCCTCCCCCATACCTACAGAGCAGCTCCCTACCACCCATCCCCAGGAATTAGAGCCTCCCCTATACCCACAGAGCAGCTCAGCCCTACCACCCATCCCCAGGAATTAGAGCCTCCCCTATACCCACAGAGCAGCTCAGCCCTACCACCCATCCCCAGGAATTAGAGCCTCCCCTATACCCACAGAGCAACTCAGCCCTACCACCCATCCCCAGGAATTAGAGCCTCCCCTATACCCACAGAGCAGCTCAGCCGTACCACCCATGCCCAGGAGTTAGAGCCTCCTCTATACCCACAGTGCAGCTCAGCCATATACCATCCCCAGGAATTAGAGCCTCCCCTATACCCACAGTGCAGCTCAGCCCTACCACCCATCCCCAGGAATTGGAGCCTCCCTTATACCCACAGAGCAGCTCAGCCCTACCACCCATCCCCAGGAATTAGAGCCTCCCCTATACCCACAGTGCAGCTCAGCCCTACCACCCATCCCCAGGAATTAGAGCCTCCTCTATACCCAGAGTGCAGCTCAGCCATACCACCCATCCCCAGAAATTAGAGCATCCCCTATACCCACAGAGCAGCTTAGCCCTACCACCCATCCCCAGGAATTAGAGCCTCCTCTATACCCACAGTGCAGCTCAGCCATACCACCCATCCCCAGAAATTAGAGCATCCCCTATACCCACAGTGCAGCTTAGCCCTACCACCCATCCCCAGGAATTAGAGCCTCCCCTATACCCACAGAGCAGCTCAGCCCTACCACCCATCCCCAGGAATTAGAGCATCTCCTATACCCACAGTGCAGCTCAGCCCTACCACCCATCCCCAGGAATTAGAGCCTCCCATATACCCACAGAGCAGCTCAGCCCTACCACCCATCCCCAGGAATTAGAGCATCTCCTATACCCACAGTGCAGCTCAACCCTACCACCCATCCCCAGGAATTAGAGCCTCCCCTATACCCACAGAGCAGCTCAGCCCTACCACCCATCCCCAGGAATTAGAGCATCTCCTATACCCACAGTGCAGCTCAACCCTACCACCCATCCCCAGGAATTAGCGCCTCCCCTATACCCACAGAGCAGCTCAGCCCTACCACCCATCCCCAGGAATTAGAGCCTCCCCTATACCCACAGAGCAGCTCAGCCATACCACCTATCCCCAGGAATTAGAGCCTCACCTATACCCACAGTGCAGCCACCCATCCCCAGGAATCAGAGCCTCCCCTATACCCACAGTGCAGCTCAGCCATACCACCCATCCCCAGGATTTAGAGCCTCCCCATACCCACAGAGCAGCTCAGCTCTACCACCCATCCACAGGAATTAGAGCCTCCCTTATACCCACAGTGCAGCTCAGCCCTACCACCCATCCCCAGGAATTAGAGCATCTCCTATACCCACAGTGCAGCTCAGCCCTACCACCCATCCCCAGGAATTAGAGCATCTCCTATACCCACAGTGCAGCTCAACCCTACCACCCATCCCCAGGAATTAGAGCATCCCCTATACCCACAGTGCAGCTCAGCCCTACCACCCATCCCCAGGAATTAGAGCCTCCCATATACCCACAGAGCAGCTCAGCCCTACCACTCGTCCCCAGGAATTAGAGCATCTCCTATACCCACAGTGCAGCTCAACCCTACCACCCATCCCCAGGAATTAGAGCCTCCTCTATACCCACAGTGCAGCTCAGCCACCAGCCATCCCCAGGAATTAGAGCCTCCCCTATACCCACAGAGCAGTTCAGCCCTACCACCCATCCCCAGGAATTAGAGCATCTCCTATACCCACAGTGCAGCTCAACCCTACCACCCATCCCCAGGAATTAGAGCCTCCTCTATACCCACAGTGCAGCTCAGCCACCAGCCATCCCCAGGAATTAGAGCCTCCCCTATACCCACAGAGCAGCTCAGCCCTACCACCCATCCCCAGGAATTAGAGCATCTCCTATACCCACAGTGCAGCTCAACCCTACCACCCATCCCCAGGAATTAGAGCCTCCTCTATACCCACAGTGCAGCTCAGCCACCAGCCATCCCCAGGAATTAGAGCCTCCCCTATACCCACAGTACAGCTCAGCCCTAACACCCATCCCCAGGAATTAGAGCCTCCCCTATACCCACAGTGCAGCTCAGCCCTACCACCCATCCCCAGGAATTAGAGCCTCCCATAAACTGGAAGTTACTGTAAAATGATTTGAAAAGGCCAAAGCGATTGCTTGCTTTGATTGGTATCCTCCTCTTACCAGTTTTCACGCTATTATGCCTTTTTCTTTGAATTGAGAAACAAATAATGATGCCATATATCAACCTACATGTATGCCCTAATTTTTGTTAATATGAAGTATGCAAACATATATTAAAACTTGATGGACATTGAAATGTTCACACTACTGAAATGTTCACACTACACACTGATCTTCGATGACTTCAACTGGGCCCATTTGTTTTGAGTTTTCCCTCTTTTCACGGCAAACAAGAAAGTATGGTTTCCCGGTGAAGCCATACATGGAAGAAACATCTGCAGTGACTAAGTGTTCTTTGAGACTCTGTGTATGACTGTATAGCCAGCAGTTGTCTTCGTTTTATTCAAAACATTTTTAATGAAGTTTTAAAAATTACCATGGTAATTTGCAAAAAAAAACAAAAATAAATAAATAATTTAATAAAAAGTGTGAATAATTATTGGCTTTCAAATCTGATTTTTATTTAGTTTTTTCCCCTTTTTTTTCTTAACATTTATAATAAAGTCTATAAATAAACAGTGATAATTGAATCAACAAGCTGATGTTTAAATTTTAATATGAAATAATAATATTGATATGAGGGTTAAAAAATAAAAATCTCCAAAAATATTAGAAAATGATATAAGGCACATGGCTTTTTTAAACCTCTGTACTTTTTGTCTTCAGAATGTTCAGCAAAATATTCAGTCACATGATTTGATCATCATGAATTGTTAATTTAAATAGTGTTTGATGAAACTTTTTTGGGGGGCAAATATTTGTATATGGCCTCAACATTATGACATATTTTTGTACCTTGTAGAAATGCCTAAAATACCAAACTTGCAAATAACCAGCCTTACGTGTTTCTAAGTTTTGGTCAAGGGAGAGGAGACTCTTTGCTTGGCAAATAAAACCACAATTTTTTATCTAGGGACTGTTAACATCGCACACAGAGAGGTAAAAGATTTGCTACGATTTTAGGGACACCTCGAAAACAGGACCTCCTACGATACTTGTTTTATTGTGACAAGTAAAGTGTGCACACTTAATTGTCAAACAACCCCTTTCACACATCTGTCCCGAACACCTAGAGTTTGTTTTACACACTCTAAATTTCTAGTATTGACTTTATTATTGTTCTGCCAGGCAACTGATTGCATACACTGAAGACAAGAGTATCTTCCTCTGGAGAGGCTACTTCTACGCTATACTCATCTTCCTCGCTGCTGTACTGCAGTCTGTACTTCAGCATCAGACGTTTCATATCACAACCACCGTGGGTATGCAAATACGCACCGCTGTCATTGGAGCAGTGTATCGCAAGGTGAGAATTCTCAGATACAAGTAGATAGTAATCTCGATCGCACATTGATATGGTCAACACACCAATCCATTAGGCTCCGCACGCCCACAGCCCAAGTGTGAGCAAGAACACGTGAGCCTCTCCAATGCCATTCTGCACAACTCTGTCGCACGCACCAAGCATACGCGCACGCATGTCAGACTTTATAGTGTCGGACTTTAGGTTGTGCAATGGGTTTTAATTGGTCAATATGCAATGGGGCGGAGCTTAATGGATCGGTCAATTAGGAGTAAGATCATTGATCTATGGTTTGATTATAAGGACCAATTAAGAAGTGGTTTCTTGGCGACAGAGATAGCACATTCGCACTGCGGTTGAAGTGCGAATAAACGTACATCTGCGCTGAGGTTGAAGTCCGAACGACTCTACGTTACAACTTTGAATCACAAAAAGCCACTTACCCCATAGTAAATTAAATAAGAATGACACAGTAGGACTTGCTTTCTGCTGTTCATTATTTAGGTTATTTTACACAAGCAGTAGGTTTGTGGCTCAGAATCACCTGCCTTGTGGAACCAGAAGTGGGTTCCTTGGTGAGTGTTTATATTACAACTACTTTACTGATAAGAGAACAGGTGAAGAGACAGTGGTTTTGGCTAAATGTGAATTTATTTTTTTTGGTCAAGTCAAGGCAACCATTAATTTTTTTTTAATATTTGCTTAGTAGTTCTTGTCTATTATTTGATAAATGTTAATTTATAGTTTTGTGCTTGATTTGATTGATTTAATTTCTTTTATTATTGTGTCTTTCCACTTAGTCTCTCTTGCTGTCCAGCTCCGCCCGCCACAACACCACAGTCGGTGAAATCGTCAACCTGATGTCCGTCGATGCCCAACGGTGCATGGATTTCTGCATGTACATCAACACCCTCTGGTCCTCACCTCTGCAGATCTGTGTTGCTCTGTATCTACTCTGGCAGATTCTTGGTCCATCCGTCATGGCTGGCTTTGCCGTTACAATCCTCCTCATACCAATCAATGCGGTCATTGCGATTAACATTCGGAAATTGCAGGTATGTTTGTTGGGAGCGTTCCACTCCAGAGCTGCCAAAGGTCTTACAAAATAAGCCAAATCTTTCCATTTCTGCTGAAAAAAAATCTCGCTGATTATAGAAAGTATTCCCTTTTATGTTGAATTGAAGTCTAAATTTATCCTTGATTGTTGTACGAAATTTCCTTAATTGCAAGTGGAAATTGGCAGCACTGCCACACACGTAAACATTGTTATTATTGTCAAACTTCTGGAAAAAAAATTTCATACTGGAACACGCTTGGCAAAGAAAGCGTTTGCAATGTTTGTGAACTTTGGCTGATGTTTCGACATAGTGATAGGTGAAGGTGTTGAAAAGGCTTGTGGCTAAACAAATGTGGAATTTTCTGTCGTCTATTGTGGCCTTGACGTCAGTATCATCTGTAAAGCCTTCAGTCTTAGTAGCTCATATAATTCAATCCCATTTTTCTTTTCTTCCGAAACCCCAATCTATGCAGGCATCACAGATGGCGGCCAAAGATTCCCGCATCAAGCTGATGAATGAGATACTGAATGGCATCAAGGTACTGAAGTTGTACGCCTGGGAGACGTCCTTCCAACAGACAGTCATGGAAATCCGGAAGAAGGAGCTGAAGATTGCACTCAAGGCGTCCTATCTTGCAGCCTTCATGACGTTCATCTGGACCAGTGCACCATTCTTTGTGAGTATTTATAATAAATTGGGGTAAAACAAAAGAAAGTTACTGGATTTGAATCAGCTGGATTTATTCAAACTACCTTCTACAGTTTCCCATGTGGTTTAGAATTTATATTAATTATAATAATAATAATGCGCAGTTCTACAATTGTGTTATTGTTATTGTTCGTATCATTTTTTGTTAGGTTCTACTAACAACCTTTACAGTGTACGTGTTGTCGGATGAGAAGAACGTCTTAGATGCAGAGAAAGCCTTCGTCTCGCTGTCTCTCTTCAATGTGTTGAGAATGCCGCTGGCCATGTTGCCTGGTTCTATATCACAGGTCATTCAGGTACATACAGCCCTTATTGATGAATTAATAATGTCAAGGTATTTAAATGATCTTTTGGAAGACTGCTTAGTTGAAATAAGAACTTGTCGTTCTGTTTATCTATTGTCTAAGAGTAGATTTGGAATGCTGGCTTGGAATAACACAGGGCACTAAGGTCATGGCCTCCATTGCCCTTGGTCTGGGCCTTGGTGCCCCTTTGAAAGTTTCTCAAAGACTTTAAGATTTCCCAATGGAAGTTGCCCTTTGCACCGTGAAAATGGCCTTGCCCTCACAAAGATAAAATTCCAAGCCTTGGAATCGGGAGAGTACTGAGTTCAAATAAGAAGTAGCTCTGCTATTAATCTACTGGTGTGGATAACATTGAGAATTACGTAGGAGTCTCTTTACTGCCATGAAATTTTGCCCAGCGTTAGAATGACACCGATTCATAAAACCATTTATTGAACTTTGATTTATTATTCATTGTTCCAGGCTAGTGTCTCGATAAAGAGAATTCAAAAGTTCCTTAAAAATGAAGAACTGGATATGTCCAACGTCATGCCTCACACCAGAGATTTAGGTGAGTGAGAAAGGTTATATAATAGTAATAAACCATAAATAATACTAAGAAAAGCTAGTTGTTATTCAGTTGAGCTAGAGGATGTCTACCGAGACGAAGTCGAGGTAAATTATCAAGAACCGATTCAACACACTTTGATTCCCATTCATAAACAACTTTTCAGTCAAAAAACATCATCACTTTTTGGTCAAAAAGTAAAATAAATGCAAAAATTATAATTGTTAAATGATTTCTTTCAACACAACACCCCTCCAGCTATGAAATGGTAAAGCCCTCCGCCGCCCTCGGGTAAACAACTCCTTATAAGGGAATGCTGTGCGCGTCGCGCGTATCGGGTGATGTGGCACAACTGTTTCAGCCGTTGCTCTCGACCAATAGGAATGAAGAAACTGTCTTAAAAGAACAGTTGCAAGGTCGCGTGTCACGCCCATGAATTAACACTTTTTACCGGTCATAAACAAAGGTTTGTACACACCCACCAATAGGAATAGCGAAACTGTCTGAGGTATTTATGAATAATGTTTTTGCTTTCAGATCTAGTGATAACGATGGAGAATGGGGACTTCTCATGGTCAAAGGGCGAGAGTCCAATTCTAAGAAAGTAAGTTGTCTGATCCGAACCAACATGCCATTCTGTTGTGTAATTTGCTGTATATGCTTTCCTCTGAAAATGGTTCCTATAAGAACTTGTTGTTCTGCTGTTCATTTACTAGTAGATTGGGTATAAAGCAACCACTGAGTTCAAATAATAACATCTCTAAACTGACCTTGCTATTTGATCATTGTAGTCTCTTGATTCTGAATCTGTTTTGCAGCAGTAGATAAAATTGACAACTTTGCATCTTAATACGGCATCAGGCTTTAAGTGGTTAGCTTGATGGAATGGTTTAGCGTTGGCCGAGTCCTTGATTGCCAAACAGTTACTTTGATTTTTTGTTCATGATATTTGTGTAGCATTAATCTTGAGGTGAAGGATGGCTTACTAGTGGCCATAGTTGGGCAAGTAGGAGCTGGGAAGTCATCTCTACTGTCTGCCATGCTGGGTGAAATGGAGAAGCTGAAAGGCTCTGTAGCTGTCCAGGTAAGTCCAATGTAGGGTTTCACGGCCGAGCCGGTACGGGTCATCACCTCCAAAGGTCTGGCGGTTCAGTAATCGGGGTGATGGTTCATATCCCGATCATGACATATGTGTCTTTGAAAAAGCAATTCACTGCACAAACATTCTTCACTCAGGGATATTAATGGGTACCTGTGAGGGTAAAAGTTGATATTGTGTATGAACGAGCCTTTGGCGAGCCACAATGGCCTGGGGCTGTATATTCCCGAGGGAGCTGAGAAAGATTACAGGATTATTATTGAACCATTGACAGGGCACAAATGTAAAGCACATTGATACTTAATTATACAATTATTTTTTAAACTAGTTGTTATTAACATTTTATTACCAATTCATTTCACCAGGGACTAATTTCATAAATTATTTGTACAGGCATAACAATTATCAGTCAATTATCATTGAATGACTATTATTTTAGGGTACCGTTGCCTACATCCCCCAACAAGCTTGGATCCAGAATGCCACTCTCAGGGATAACATCACCTTCGGGCAACCACTGGACGATGCCAAGTACCATCGAGTGATCGAGGCCTGCGCGCTGGCCCCTGATCTGGACATATTGCCTGGTGGAGATCTGACAGAGATTGGAGAAAAGGTTTGTCAATATTCGGGCACATTGAGTGAACAGGGTCCAATGTCTTGGCTGTGCTCTCTGCTGAATTGTGCGCTTGCGATTACCATTCTTCGCTTACAAGACAAGCATAAGAATGCATGTAGTAACTTGGACTGCGCACAAGCAGAAATTCCCTGCTAACCTGTGAAATATGCTTGTTATTGAAACATGAATATGCATACCATTTGTCACTATTTATAAATATGCAGGGGCTTCCTACATTATGTGGAATGTCTTTGATTGGCTGTTGAGCTGTTGAATTTTGGTTAAAGGCATTATTTTTTATTTTATTTTTTTATTTTTTATTGAGAGACCATAGTGACCACAACAGCAGAAACTGTGAAATAATCCTCAGTTTAGTTAAGTGTTCAAACCCACATTTTGCTGGTCAAAAACACCAGAGCTTGAATCTAATGCTCTTGACCACTCAGCATCGATCACTTACAAGTCATTTCAGAACTTGCCTTTTTGTTTGTTTGAATCCAGGGTATTAACCTGAGTGGTGGTCAGAAGCAGCGAGTGAGTTTGGCTCGAGCCGTTTACAACAACGCCGACATCTACCTCCTAGATGACCCTCTCAGCGCAGTGGACTCCCACGTTGGTAAACACATCTTTGATCATGTGATTGGACCAAAAGGGCTTCTCAAGAATAAGGTAATGAAGACCAACAACGTGAAAGTTCTCTGTTTCTCTTATCAGCAATAAAGGTCCGATTTCATAGAGATGCTGCAGTACACAAAAGTAGCTAAGCACAACCAAAAATTGCTTACAAGAGGGTACCAACCATTATATCATTTTTCCTGCACCATCTGTGACTTGTTCCCTGCTTATTTTTGCTCAGCAATTTGTTCTTCTTAAGTAGCTCTTTGAAATTAGGCCCAGTTTTTGGCGGGTGAGTGTTAAGAAGTTGTGTCACCTTGCATAATGCGGAGCACACTCACAAGCGCCTACCCTGTCTGCCATTTTGGGAGTCAAAATATACACAAAGCAATTGACCCCAGAGAAGTAATAATCCAGGGAACACCCACGCAGTCGGAGGAAGGGACTGAAAATCCATTCCGTGGAGTGGCCACACTGTGATTCAAACCAGGGTCCTAGAGGTGGAAGGTGGGTCAGGATACAACTACCCCAACCCAACTGTCCAATCTTGGTCTGATCAGTTGCCAGGTTATAATTTCTCAGTTTCCAAAGCTTGTCTTTTTTCAATATAAAAACACCAAATGTGATTGATTGACGACCAATCAAATTGATAACTCGCGAAATTTACCCAGTCACCCTTACCTTCTCATTCAGACCCGTATCCTTGTGACCCATGGGATAAGCTACCTGCCACAAGTGGATCACATCATCGTCATCGTCAACGGAGAAATCACAGAGGCTGGCTCCTACACGGAACTTCTTTCATATGAACAAGCCTTCGCTGATTTTCTACGTTACTATAGCTATGATGCAAACAATGACACAGACAGTGATAAGGAGCAATCAAGAGGTCAGTACAGAATTTTTTAATTTGTTTCTCTCCGGGTCCTTGGATCAGAGAGCTGCTTATAATGCAGAATTCATTCCTGCAAGGTTTTAAATGGTCATTGACGATTGAGTCACCACTCTTATTTTTCCATTCATAACTACCTTTCCCAGTGGTCTTCCTGAACAAATACAACCTAATACACCTTAGGACCAGTCATATTTATGGTCATGTGACCACCTTTGATCCAATAGACGCTATTCACAACGTGCTGCGCACAAACACGCGCATCTCCTGTCCACCATTTTGGCTGTCAAAAACGTGGACAAAAGGATGGTACACCAGTTTACGCACCTCCGAACAATGCGAGTTTAGTGTTTCTTTCTTTTTTGGGGAGTCCATCCCATTTGACACACAAAAGGGCGGACAGTAGATGCTTGTTTATGTGGGCTGTGCGTTGTGAATAGGGTCTATTATAGTTGCAATTCAGTTTTTATGCTGTGATGGCTATTGTCAATACACCTTTTATCTATCTTTTATCTATCTATCTATAGAACTGCCTAAATTTGCTAGGGGTTTAATATTCATATTTTTTTTAAACAGGTCCTTCCTTGGCAGAGCAGATGACAATATTAGGTGAGGAGTCTACTGGCTCCATTGCAATGCTGTCTAGGGAAGACCAAACAGAAAAGTGTGTAGAGTCATTCAGGTAAATAATATTATCTTCCAGTACGCGCTAATCCACCAATCAGATGCTTGAACCGGAGTGTGGTATAAAAAGCTATAACCTTCTCCCAGTTTTTATATTGCACTCTGCATTTATAAAGCTCTCTTACAAAAAATGTATCACAGTGCTTTACACAGAAAGAACAAAACATGCCCCCTTTTTTTTATTGTAGGACGGGCTCAATGTCCGGTGAATCCTCCAGTTTGGAACGGCTTTCCTTCCCAGAGTATAAGAGGAAGAAGGAGAAGGATCAGAAGAGCACGATGGCTGCAGATGGTGACACTCTGATTGAAGAAGAGACTTCTAAAACAGGCTCGGTAAGGCAGGAATAAAGCTATTGTATTGTATTTGCACACATTTATTTTATTGCTGCCCTCCTACATGTACTTGTACATTTACACCTTTAACAAAGTTTGTTAATTATTTTTAAATTAAAAGTAGTTTACAGTAATACATAGTAACTTAGGATATGAAAACAAATGAGAGTTCACACTGATTTAGATAGTTATATATATTAGGAAGCTTAAAGTAGGACAACAATTAGGTTAAGGTGAAGCAGAGGCTTTTGTGCCTTCACTTATTGACCAACAACAGAAAATTCTATACAGAAGACAGAATACAGACGCCAAACTAGACAAACAGAATACACGACAGAGGCTAGTATATGATGGTGAGTATGTTAACAATATCCTTCAAACCTACGAGTAAGCATTAAGAAGTTGATTTTTTAATTTTCTTGCTATAGTCGAGTCTCATTACAACAAGATTGCTGGGACTGTCCAAATAGCCTCTTTATATAAAACCGTTGGTATTAAGAGGAAATAAATATAAACAAACACAAAGCAGAAATGAGATTTAGGACTTCAGTGCTCTTTGTCGCAAGGGTCAAGACCCGGACTCAAACCCAGAGACACCAGAATTTGAGTACTTCGAAGTGTAAGGTTTTTCTCAAAATGCATTATACTATCTAAAGCTGCTGTACTTCCTACCCAGTGAGTTTTTAATGCCATTAATTTTCAGAGTCATTAAAGGCAGTGGACACTATTGGTAACTACTCCAAATAATTATTATCATAAAACCTTTCTTGATTGCAAGTAATGGGGAGAGGTTGATAGTATACAACAGTGAGAAACAGCTCCCTCTGAAGTGACGTATTTTTCAAGAAAGAAGTAGTTTTTTCGAATATGATTTTGAGACCTCAAATTTAGAATTTAAGGTCTCAAAATCAAGCATGTGAAAGCACACAACTTTATGTGACAAGGGTGTTTTTTCTTTTGTTTTATTAATATCTCGCAACTTCGACGACCGATTGAGCTCAAATTTTCACAGGTTTGTTATTTTATGAATATGTTGAGATACACCAACTGTGAAGACTAGTCTTTGACAATTACCAATAGTGTCGAGTGATTTTAACATATATATCATTTAATGTCCCCATGTAGGTGAACTTCTCTGTCTTTACGACATACATCCGAGCTGTCAACACCTTCCTTTTCCTGCTAGTTATACTCTTCTATTCTTTGTACAACGCGGCCTCCGTCCTTTCCAATGTTTGGCTAAACAAATGGAGCAGTGAGGTACCCATTAATGGCACGTTGCCGGCAAGTGTACGGGAAAAGTACCTTCTGGTTTATGGTGGCATTGGACTCACTCAGGGTAAGCATTTAGGTGGTGGTCCAGTGGTTAGACTGTTGGACTTGCAATCACAAGGTTGTGGGTTCGAAACCGCGGATGACTAGAATAAGTATTGTCGACTATTTACTGAATAAAAATTTCTTGTGCAAGTTATAGTCATACATTTTAAACCAATATTTGTATGAGAGAGATTGGTTGTTGCCAGCATGGCGGTTATTAATACTATTAGTATAATTATTGGTTTATTAAAAACACGATGCAGCCCGAAGGTTGAATTGCACACATCAAAAATAAAAGGCAGGGGTTGCCCTTAACTTTTTGTTTAACTGGCCAGCAGGACCAGTTGGCTCGATTTTTCACTGGTCCGCCAGGTTTGTGACTGGTCCGTCAATTTTTTTTAAACCAATAGTATACTGTTGTATACCAACTGATACATTATCTCGATTTTGATCGTCGCTATTTCAATATGAGTTGCAACATCAACTTAACTGCACCGGAAGCCATACTTTATTTATGTGAACCAAGTTATTGTGTCCGTAAGGGGGTTCATTAATTTGAGATCCTTTTTTCTTTAAAAATGTAATAATAATAATAAATGTAATAATAATAATTATTATTAGTTAATTTAAAAACAGGTCAGATTATTTTTCAGAGCTCAATTTTTTGCTGAGTTCAATTGACGGGAAGATCATCTAAACAAACAAGCAAACATTTAATCAGGGATTGAGAATTAAAATTTTTTGGTTTTACCCATATACACCCACGTGTGAAGGACTGTAATACTCGGTATATTCTCGAGTCCTGTGAACAAAATCACAGACATATTACTGGGGTGGGATGTGAACCCACGACCCTTCAAGCAAACATTTATATAATTTTTCCGGCAGGTGCAATGCTGCTCATAGCTGCCCTCCTACTGACCTTCGGAGCCCTCCATGCAGCCCAGAGGCTCTACTGTCAACTACTCACTACTGTACTCCATGCCCCAATGTCCTTCTTCGACACCACACCGATGGGACGTATCCTCAACCGTTTCAGCAAAGACACCTACATGATCGATGACGTCATCCCCACCAGTCTGTCAACGTTTATCGCGGCCGTGATCCGTATCCTCTCAACGCTAATAATCATCACGGTCAGTACGCCTGCTTTTGCTGCCGTCATACTGCCAGTGGCTATGGTGTATTACTTGGTACAGGTAAGAAGGTTTCACATCGTTAGTTTCAGAGAACCATTTGCTGAATCTACCCAATTTGTAAGTTTTAATGTCAAACAAATTTGGTCAAAGAGGGTTCCTTGATAATCATATTTATATCCCCTTGTCAGAGATTGATGTACCATAGTAGATCCAGAGACTGTGCTTTTAGGATGGTATGGTTGGTTTGTGCGTAGAGCTTTTGCCTCTCACCACCTGGTTCGATTCCCTGCTATGGCCATTCAAAGTAGACTTAATTGTTAGACTCTCCTTTTCCACAAGGGTTTTTCTCCGGCCGGGGCCTCCGTTTTCGGTCCTCTGGTGAAATTACACACCTTTGATACCTGGACCAAACGCTAACAAATTGACGGTAAATGATGTGAAAGCAAAGGTGGTTTCGGAAGATGGTTGTAACCTTCAATAATTTCACATAGATAACAATGCATACATTGTAAATTCCTACAGAGATTCTACATTGCCACGTCACGCCAACTGAAGAGGTTAGAGTCCGTGACCAGATCACCAATCTATTCACACTTCTCTGAGACTGTGGCCGGAACCAGCTCCATTCGAGCGTACCGTCGCTCCGAGTTCTTCATACATCAAAATGAAACGCTTATAGATAACAACCAGTTAACTTACTATCCAAACCTCGTTTCAAACAGGTAATATTAATATCAAGTATTAAACCTCAAGGGAAACTTACTGGGTAAATTGTAAATAACTGTGGGACAAAAGTGCCATGGGACTCCAACCCACATTCTGATGACTCAGCCATCATAACTTGAGTCCAGGTGCCAGACCAATCGGCCACCAAATTGTACAGAGAAAAGTGCAAGAATAGCAAATCCTTCTTCGCGTTACCAACTCGCACATCTGTTATCTCCATGTTATTCCTTTTTCAAACATAGATTTTTAATCTTTTTATTGGATCGTGAACAAACCAGTAGTGCTGCTGACTGTCATGGGCAGATATACTGCTCATCCATTAAGTTTAATGACCTAATACATGAATATGTAAACACACTCACTGAAAAGGATTAGTTTTTGCATAACTGTTTTTTGTTTGTTCAAATATTTCAAAGTTCCAGAAGTCATAATCCTTTCCATTTATGATTCACTCCTGTACAGATGGATGGCGCTACGTCTTGAGTTCCTTGGCAACTCTCTGATCCTGTTTGCTGCCCTCTTTGCTGTGATTGGTCGTAATTACCTCAGCCCTGGCGTTGTGGGTCTTTCATTGTCCTATGCTCTGCAGGTAAATGTACTTAACTTAAAAAAAAGGGAAAATATAATCAGCTGTCGGAAACTGTTTACCAACCAAAAGGATGTACGGTATAAATGCTCAAAAAAAAAAAACAGTTACAGCCTGACATTTCGACCTTTGTAGAGTCGATCTCACAGCCTCAGTGTTTATGTTGTGTTGTCATCATATTGTCATTGAGAAAGATTCTTCAAATAATGTCGGGCCATTAACTTTTTTACTGTAAAAAGGGGTAGTTTTGTTTTTTGTGATTTGTCAGGATTTTTCCCTGCTATGTCAGATTTTCTTGAAAGAGGCAAACTGCCATCACAGAGATAAAAAGACTTGGCTATTGTTATGACAAGACCTTCAGATATCTATTTGAAATGATGTATATAGTCTGTAAACCACTAACATTCTGTACATTGAGACAGCTTAATTTCAACACCCAAGAGGAAATCGTTTTCCAATTGTCAGGATATTTAGTTTTCATACGATCTCATTCCTGCACATTGCACCTGCAGTTCCTCCTGTTTGTTACCAGTTGTTTATTGTTGTGTATAGATAACTGGTGCTTTGACATGGTTAGTCCATGTGATGTGTGAATTGGAGACAAATATCGTTGCTGTGGAGAGAGTCAAGGAGTATACAGAGATCAAGACAGAGGTATGGCTACTCTACTAATTGTTTGTTCCTTTTAAAAGGTTTTTTTTTTGCCATGGCCTTGGTTGCCCCTGACTTGGCCTTGGTGCCCCTTCAAAAGTCTCCCATAGACCTAAAGATTTCCCAATGGAAGTACACTTTGCAAAATGAAAATGGCCTTACCCTCTCATAGATGGGTTCAAGCAGCCAGCAATAGTCGTTGCTGGATGGTCGACACCCACATGTCCATCAACATCCTCGAGTCTCTCCCTCCATGTTGCAATCGACCATCATTGACGTGGGGCCCAGTCTTTGTAGTATGCACTCAGGCGTGGGAAGGTGCAAAAAGGAACATGCAGAAGTGTGGGTATTCTAAAGCTGCTGCAGAGTGTGAGTGCAGACAAGTAACCCAAACCATAGACCTTTATCATGCTGTCACCATCTTGGTCATGTTCCCTGTTTCCATAACAGTAATGAATGCTAACATTAATTGCGCAAATGTGGCACCAGACTATTATTCGTCCAGCCTCAGTTTGGTTACAATGAGTTGGAATGGAGTAAAATCAAGATGACCACACCGTGATCAAAGGTCTATCGACCACCTCCTGAACTGTGGCTTGCTGCGCCATGGAACACCTGCACCATGGAGGACTTTGCAGGGACCAATGACAAGTTGCCCAACATTGACAAGCACTTGTGTGTGATGACACAAAATGATGATAACTCGAATTTGTTTGTCACTTTTGATGACACAACATTATCCTTTTCTTTATCTTTAGGCTGCAGAGATTATTCCTGATAATAGACCAGACAAGGAATGGCCAACGAAAGGAGAGGTTAAGATAAATGAGTATTGTGTCCGCTATCGAGATGGATTGGATCTTGTACTCAAGGGAATCTCTTGTAACTTCAAACCAAAGGAAAAGGTTGGTACATGTTTGCCCTCTACAAAGTAGAAGAGCTTGTGGTCAAGGTCGCTCCGGCTTAATTTTTTACAACAAATACTGATCTGCTGTCTCAAGGGAATTCCCCATTGACTTGTACACAAACGAGCCTTAGTCTGTCATGCAATAACACTGTTTGACACACCTGACCCCCACTCATGTAAAATATTCACGTGTCTGCCCCTGGAATGGTGAAACACAATCTCTAGACCATCTGGAATACTGTGGGTTTTCTATCAGTTTAGTCCATGGTATATAATAGTATAATATAATATCAAAGTCTTATATAGCGCACGTCCAAACAAGGTACTCAAGGCGCTGAGCTTAGACAAACTTTCAGAAAGATAGGTTATTGCAGTGATGAGTTCTGAGACCATCAAGCAGCCACAGCCAGGAACACCGGGGCAAACCCCTTCTTAGATAAGTGCACTGGGTTCTTTTACATGCATTACACAACACATGGGGACCAACGGCTTTACGTCCTATCCGAAGGACGAAGCAATGGTTAAGTGTCTTGCTTAAGGACACAAGTGTCTCGGCTGGGGATATATGACTAATATATTGAGTGTATTGAGCCAGTATATGACTAGTATATTGAGTATTGCCAGTTGTGTCAAATGGCAGGGTTTTATTGTAACCTCCCAAATGGACTCTTACGCACTTAAGGGAAAGTAAGAACATTCATTAAACGTTGTTGGTTTCTATGTTTTCTTTCAAGATTGGCATTGTTGGTCGAACTGGTGCTGGTAAGTCTTCTCTGACCCTCTCTCTATTCCGCATCTTGGAGGCAGCTGGAGGCTCCATCAAGATTGACGATGTAGATATCTCAACCATTGGACTCCAAGATCTTAGATCACGCATTACCATCATTCCTCAGGTGAGATACAATGTTTTTAAGACAAGTGGTGTTTGAAGCTTTGCATGATGTGGAAAATAAGAAGTAACTATAATTAAGAAGATAGAATTAGCTGGTGCAAACTGCTTACCAAAAGGACCTACGGTGTAAAATGCAAAAAATAGTTAACAGCCTGACGTTTCTATAAGTATGAACTGGTAAACTTATGGGTGTAACCATGTGTAAATCTCTCTTAGGATGAGTGTTATTATGCATTGAAGTGTAGAATGTCCTTCACAACACCCTTAAAAAACAGTTGTAGACAGAGCCCAAGTCTATTGTAGGGATACCAACTCCAGTCAATGATCCTAAGGGATGAGTAAAAAGTCGCCCTTTATTTCAACCCCAA
Organism: Asterias amurensis; assembly: GCF_032118995.1. Taxonomy (NCBI): domain Eukaryota; kingdom Metazoa; phylum Echinodermata; class Asteroidea; order Forcipulatida; family Asteriidae; genus Asterias; species Asterias amurensis. The sequence goes on along the minus strand of NC_092658.1, from coordinate 12,677,708 downwards.
AAATGAAAACTTAAACAAAAGTCTTATCCTGCTTCAGTTGATTTACACTATGTTCTTATTCCTACAGGACCCAGTGTTGTTTGCTGGTACCCTGCGTATGAACCTTGACCCCTTCACCCAGTATTCCGATGATGCAATATGGGATGCCCTGCGACACTCCCACCTATACTCATTTGTTGCGGCATTGACAGAAAAACTTGAGTATGAGTGCACTGAAGGAGGAGAAAATCTAAGGTTAGGGAAAAAAAAATGATTGGTCAGTGAATTGGAATGCTTACAATTATTAGATTATTTTGAGTTTTCTAAAAAAATTACGTTAATTCAGAGGGAGCTGATTCTCACAATGTTTTATACTTTCAACAGCTCTGCATTGCTTTTATGCTATCAATTATTTTGAGTAAATACCACTAGAGTCTAGTTCCTTTAAGCAGCTATTTGAAATTAGGCCCTGAGCCATTCTTTTAGATTGAGACTGAGCTACATGTACAGCATATTCGTTGTAGATAATATTATCAAGACCAATGGACAATGGTTACACAGGGAGCCTGTTTAATGGAGCAGGTGTTTGAGGATGAGATAAGCTAAGATGAGACAATCAAATTTGATTGGTCAGTGAATTGAAATGCATGGAACTGATTGGTCAGTCCTTTATAATCTCGTTTTGTTGATCATGTTTTGTAGTCTTGGTCAGCGTCAGTTGATCTGTCTTGCTCGTGCTCTGCTCCGTAAAACCAAGATTCTAGTCCTGGATGAAGCCACAGCTGCAGTGGATCTAGAGACGGATGACCTGATCCAAGCAACGATCCGTACTGAGTTTGAAGATTGTACCGTCATCACCATTGCACATAGACTCAACACCATCATGGACAGCTCAAGGTAATCAAAATTCTATTTTATTGTGTGTAGACATTTTTAGTCATAACATTTCATTTTAAAGTGTGAAACTCACTCTTTGGTAAAAAATTTTTTTTTAATCTACTAAAAGCTAAAGTAGTAGTCCCAGCCGATTTTCTACCTTCCAGCCAGGTAGTATAATATAAACCAAGACAGTTTTCTTTAGAACAAAATCTACCCAGCAAGTAGATACACACATAGTGTTTACTGCAAACAAAATATATAAAGTTTGAAACTGTTGGTGTATGTTATGGAACTGGCCTCTTGTAACCAAACATCACTGTCGCAGAGCTAACAAGAAGCAGATAGAGTGTGAGCAAAGGGCAAGCCGATCAACAAATTTACTCATGTTTTCTAATGGGGCCATTATTGCTAAAGTGCAAGCTTCAGGCATGATGCCAGGTTTACAAACTGTTCATGCTAATGGGGGCCATGCATAAGGTTGAATGGACTTTTAGCTGTGCTCTTTCTCTGTGATATTTAATACACCTTATCATTAGCAGTGTCTCCGCTCAATGCACAGTAGACAATATTTTGATTTAAGCCCGGTTCATACTTCCTGCGAATAAGAATGCGATATGATTGTTGACGTCACAAATTCGCAACAAAATTCGCACTGAGTTGAGTTGAGCTCAACTCACTTGCAAATAGCGCTGTGAAAGGAGGGTTGTGACATCAAATTCACGTCAAACTCGCTTCGCATTCGCAGGAAGTATGAACAGGGCTTCACTCTAGGGGAAAATTGTGCTGGGTGGCACAATGTATTTTGCTCAGAGTGCTGGGCAAAGTTGTGAGTCCTGGGCAGGCATGCACAGTACCACCCACCGTGGCTACAATACAGCAGTGGTGAGGAGTAACTGTTGTTAGTAATTGCGGGTACAAACATATGTACATAAATCTTGGAAGGAGTGCTGGCTTGGTCGTTAGATAATGGCTTTCTAATTGCTTGATTGTGTTTATTTTGCGTAGGATATTGGTGCTGGATGCAGGAAAGATAGCCGAGTTTGACACACCAGCTCGACTCCTTCACCGTGAAGGTCTCTTCTACACCATGGCTAAAGCTGCCGGCCTTACATGAAGAGAGACGGAAACCATGTCACTGACGAAGATTACTGACGCAGACTGTTTCAGTCTGTCACAGAATGGTGTTTGTATCACTTAACTTTTTTGTTTGTATCACTTATCTAATTTCAATGATCAAGTCAATTGCCTGAATTGAAATTTGAAGAACTTCTTAGTGCCATAAAAACTACTGAAATAGTCAGTAAAGCTTCGGTGCAAATTATTTAAATTTAGTCTTGATGAGGGAACAGCAAGTTTTAAAGATTCAATTGGGTTTTCTTTGTTTCAAATTATTGGGTTTTTTTCCTGCAAAAACATTTATATTCCAACATAATTTTAACCATGGGAAGGTTCACGGATTAAAACGTAATTTATTTCCCCTATCTTATTATGTGTGAAGAAGGTAATAGGTGTTTAAGAAATAAAGACACATCATTTCTTTTGCAGATTTAATTTTTTTTCTTTCTTAGATTTATACCAAAAAAGAACGAAAATGGCAACCCAACTTAAGGTATTGAAATAATTACCTGTCTGAATTACAAGAAGTTAAGGTGTGCTTGCTTGGATTTAGTATAGATATATCCATTTTTTTTTTAGATGGTCACAAATCATTTTCAGAGTCGTGTAATTGAGTTGAAGGCATTACAACAGTTACAAATTTCAAATGTATTTCAAATGCGCATCTTCAGTTTTCTGCCATTTGCAAGGATGAGCGCATGTAAGTGTGCTGCAGGACCTATACCTACATTGGGTGCTTTCATTTAGCTTCCCTGGGTCGACCCAAACAGTGTGTTCGAATAGCTTTGACGTCATTCCAGGGGCTCACCCAGGTCAGCCCCCAGTGCCCTGCTTGTGGAGTGGGTCACTTGGGGGCTGGCCCGAGGTGCATGACGTTGCCCCACGAGAGGGTTAGTGATCGTTATTTAAGCTCTTGTCAGGGGCTCACCCGAGTGAGCACCGCGGGGTCGACCCGAGGAAGCTAATCGAATTGAACATGATACATGGCGATTAAAAAAAATACAGTTATCAACTATTGTTTTGAACTAACTTCTTTTTTGATATAGAAACATTTCCAGCTGAAATACTGCCACCAAAAAAAGTTCTTTTTTTTTGTTTGAAAAAGGGAAACAAGCTCATACCATTCTAATATCCATTGTTTTCTTTCTAATTTGAACAATAAGGATAAACTTTTCACTGTGTTAATTTAAATCCATTTAACATGTAACAAATATAACTTACCGTAAACTATTGCAAACAAATAGTTAATGGCTTGACATTTGGATGGTAGAAGAGTCTGTCTCAAAGGCTTAGAGAACGACTCTGCTGGGGTCGAAGTGTAGGGCCCTTATCTATTTGTTTGCGTTTATACTGTAGGGCATTTTGGCTGGTAAGCAGATTGCAACAGCTAATTCTATTTATCTTACCTTAAACTATTCTCCATACTTTGATACTTTCCAGTTTTATATATGTAATAGTTTTATAATATGAGTAGCTTATATATCTGTATATATTTTAGTACGGTAAACACGAAATGTTTTATATTCCTCACTTTAGCAATTATTTATGCTACATATTTTTAATATTATGTCAACTCATACATTTTGAAATTCAACTGAGTAAATTTATCTTAGAATTTAAATTAATGTTATTGTGCATTTGTTTTGATGACAAAAAGGTCACATTTGCATTTTGGCACAATTTGATAAAGCTTCTTTAGCAGACAATAAATTCTGTTAAGCAAACATTTGCAGGACACAAGTCACAGATAGTATACTTTAGAAAGGCATGTTGACTGGTAACCATATTCTGGTAAGCATAATTTTGTTGTGCTTAGCTTGTTTTCGTACTGAAGAAGCTCTCTAAAAAGTAACTAGCACAAAATAATTATGCTAAACACAATATGATAACCAGACAAAGTACCATGTGTTATGTAGAATTTATGACTGGTATCCTGCTCCTTTCTGCTTAGCAAAACAAATGTTAAGCATTAGGAAATTGGTACCCTGTTGTAAGAAACAGTGTTAGTCCATTAATTTCTGAAACTTTTAAAGTTGTATACCTTTTACAAATTAATACGCAAGTCACACAACATAAGCTGAAATATTTCTTAAACTGTGTCTCTGCAGACTGAAAAGAGCATCAGAAAGTTTGTAAGTTTTTTAGGGTAAATTTTTGTTTTCTCCTTTCCAATTTTGAATGTTTAGTGTTTTTTATGATTTCTAAAGAGTGGTAAACTTGTGTAGATTAAGACTTAGTTTTGTATTTTGCCAAGTAATATTTGGATTCTTTTCCACGTTGCCAGATACATACATTTTTTTTTTATATGTTAAGTGTCACAGAAAGTCCCTGAAATTTAACAAGTGTACAAAATTGAGAGTTTTTACATTCCTTTAATTTCTTACTATATTTTCCTAAATTGTACCTTGTGAGATTACACAGTTTGATTTGGTGCTCTAATTATCTGATGTATAATGAATATATTTGGGGTTTTATGTTTTGTTTTGTTTTCATTCTGATAGTGGTAGAGGAAGATTTTGCTAGAATACATGTTTGTTATAGTTTTATATATTTTATTTAACCCCTTGTTTCAAATTAGTTTAGGAGTTTGTAGGAAATTGATTGATTCAAAACTATAAATAATTTCTGGCCCATTTTCATAGAGTTACTTTAATTTTGCAAACCAGGATAAGGTTATAGGTCACAATACAATGTACCATTTTTGACTGGTATCGTGCTTATTTTGCTTAGCAGAAAAGGGTTTGTTAAGCAATATTTCTTTAATAGTTATTAGTAGATTTAATTAAGATTTAATTAATTTATTGTGGATACTTTTAAACACAGAACAAACGAGGCCTTTACAAGAATGTCTTTCAAAGTACTCACACAATTGACGTGTTTTTACATTTATAATTTACCAATGAAGTGCACTTAAAACAATGCAAGGAAAGGGCTTGGGCATAAAGCTCATTTTAATATGGTCAATTTCTTTTGTGTAGACTTTGGATTTTGTAATTAATTTGTTTTCTTTAAACTTTAAGCTCAGTGAGCTTTTATGTTTCGGTTAGGATCTTGTAAACCAAAGAAATTTAATAAACAAAAGTGTTTTCAATTCAATAAAGAACATGTGTGTGTGTATTATTGTTGTGTATATCACCCTCTTCAATGTAACCCCCCCCCCCCCACTTGTAATTTATCTTAACCTGGTGGTTGTATTGGGTTGCTAAAATGCTGATAGAAAAAATGGCATGTTCCATTCTTCAAAAGGGATGATAATAATATAGATGAGGGAAACAAAACTTCTTTTCCTATTCTCCTTTAAAAAAAAACGATAGGAATTCTTCTTCGAAACACTGACTCTAGGGCTAGTCAGCTAATTTATAAAATATCAACTACTGTAAGTTATTTGTTTGATTACGCCCTCTTCTTGGAGTAAAAGCAATGGTATATGCAAATTGAGTGGTTTGCGCGCCTGCGCACATGACCTGCGTCCACAATGCAAGATGGCTGACGTGTAAAGCTTCACGGACTACGTGTTTACTCAGCAGATATTTCACATTTGATACCAATTTAAGACAACAAAACCACCGCAACAGTAGCTAGGTGAGTTGAATAATGCTTATAGCACCCTTAGGAGTCATTCAACGGTGAAAATGGGTTTTTAGAAGGGGTAAAAATTAAGCAAACGCCGCTTCTATTGTGTATATTTAGCGGTGATTTCGAAAACACCGTGTGCGGCGTGGCTGAGGGGCAGGGTGGGGGCAGATGATCAAGCAGACACAAAAGACATGCAAATTATGTGTTTTAAAATGTGTACATTTTAATACCATTATATTCACAATTAAATTGAGTAAAAATTAAACAAATTCACGATTTCTGACATTAACGTTTACGTGATACATGTATAGGCCTATCATGTCGTATCATGACGTATCCTGCCATACACTGCGGCTAAATGTAGTGTTTTTGTTAGATTGACAACTTGAGATGGATTTTGCATATCAACTGCAAACTTGGTTTTTATTGATTTGAGATGACGGGCAGTTTATAATTGTATGTCAGGTTTTACATGTTGATATACTGTTGCTTATTTTTATTTGAACAATCACAATATTCTTGATGTGCATGAGCTCCTCCAATCATTTTGTTGCTTCTCTCAGTGTTTTGTCTTCATTAATGTTTGGTGGCCAGGCATTAAAGACAAACTAAGAACTTGTTAAGACTAAACGATTTCCCACTTCGCTTGTGTTTCAATCAGGCTTAGCATCTGCAAAGACATGTACCCGTCAACAAGTAGATGTCCAAGACAAGCCTCTGATAAAGGAGCTGCACCCCCCCCCCCATAAAAGGTATGTCCAGAACCCACGCTTTTAATATTAAGCTCGGCAAAAAATGGTGCTCTGTACAATTGTGTAGAATACATCATGCTCTTATTTGAACAGAAGTAAAAAACAGTTTCATGTCTTGATTTGAATTGACAGGCTGGGTTGTGTTTTTATGTCAATATTTTGTCCAAGCTTTCAAAAGGTGCATCAGTCAATGTAATAAATTTGAGAGTGATGATTGATTTAAAAATTAAATTAAAGCCATGTTTACCATCCCTGAGTAGATGATAGAAAAGGAGAAAAACAACGTGCTTCTCAAACTTTCTCACAGAGTACTACTTTTAACGGGAAAAAGTCATAAGTAATGGTTTGAAAATTAATCAGGAAAACATTGATCACTTATCACACTAAAACAAAACCCTGACATCACTGGGGGAGGGGGTCATAGATACCTCTGCAAGAGATTTTGCACATAAACAAAAACTGTTTGCCTGCAATTACTATAAACTGTTTACTTTATCTTTTCTTGCAAGTGGTTCCTACTAGTGTCCCCTACTGGAGCAAGAATGCAAAACTGAGAACCTTTCAGAGAACAATGATATTGCTAGGAGCTGTGTTCATTTCTGGCTGAAGCACAACATCTAGTGTGTGGACACGATAAGAAGTAGTTCCTGCAACCAAGTATGGAGAGGGTACAAAGGAAAGTAACACGTATGAAAATGTCATTACCATCAAGACATCCTCGCTGTGCATCTGTGTAACAACCTAGCAATTTGTTGTCATCAATAGTAAGAAATTTATTGTAGATATTATCTAGGTTTGTTTTTCTAATAATGGTGTATAGTGGGTTGTTATCGCAATACTGTACAGGTTAGTTTACACATTGTATAGCTTTGGGCCGAAATTACTATATTTTAAACACCTGAACAAGTAAAACACCATAGTAATGAAAAACAATACATTTTTCATGTGAATCTGATGTGATTCATCAACTAAAATAGACTTAAAAAAATGAAATTTTGCCTGAAAATGTGGGTTTGCCTGAAAATGTGGTTTTATCAAAATTGGCCTGAAAATGTGTGCAAGGCTTATGGTTTTATCACATTTGCCTAAAAATAGGGTTTTTCACAAATTTTGCCCGAAAATGTGTTTTTTTTATCAAAGTTTGCCTGAAATTTTTTATAAGGCTAAGTCTAATGGTTTTATCAAATTTTTGCCCGAAAATGTGGTTTTTATCAAATTTTGCCTGAAAATGTGTACAAGGCTATAGTCTTATGGTTTTTCAAAATTTTTGCCTTTTAAGGCTATATATAGTCTTATGGTTTTTAAAAAAAATTGCCCGAAAATGTAGTTTTTATCAAATTTTGCTTAAAAATGTGTACAAGGCCTGAAAATGTCTTATGGTTTTTCACAATTTTTGCCCGAAAATGTGGTTTTTATTAAATTTTGCCTGAAAATGTGTACAAGGCTATAGTCTTATCGTTTTTCACAAGTTTTGCCCGAAAATGTGGTTTCATCAAATTTTTTCCCGAAAATGTGGTTTTTATCAAATTTTGCCTGAAAATGTGTACAAATTTTGCCCGAAGATATGGTTATCAAATTTTGCTTAAAAATGTGTACAATGCTATATAAAATCTTATGGTTTTTCACAATTTTTGCCCGAAAATGCGGTTTTTATTAAATTTTGCCTGAAAATGTGTACAAGGCTATAGTCTTACAGTTTCATCAAATTTTGCCTAAAAATGTGGTTTTCATCAAATTTTTGCTAAAAATGTGTACAAGGCTTATAGTCTTATGGTTTTTATCAAATTGTCCCTGAAAATGTTGTTTTTATCAAATTTTGCCTGAAAATGTGTACAAGGCTATAGTCTTATGGTTTTTATCAAATTTTGCCTGAAAGTGTTACAAGACTATAGTCTTATGGTTTCATCAAATTTATAGTCTTATGGTTTCATCAAATTTTTATCAAGTCTTATGGTTTTTATCAAATTTTGCCTGAAAATGTTACAAGACTATGGTCTTATGGTTTCATCAAATTTTGGCCTTATGGTTTTTCACAATTTTTGCCCGAAAATGTGGTTTTTATCAAATTTTGGCTAAAAATGTGTACAAGGCTATAGTCTTTTGGTTTTTATCAATTTTTGCCTGAAAAATGTTACATGACTACAGTCTTATGTTTTTTATCAAATTTTGCCTGAAAATGTGTACAAGGCTATAGTCTTATGGTTTCATCAAATTTTGGTTAAAAATGTGGTTTTTATCAAATTTTTCCTGAAAATGTGTACAAGACTATAGTCTTATGGTTTTTATCAAGGTTTGCCTGAAAATGTGTACAAGGCTATAGTCTTACAGTTTCATCAAATTTTGCCTAAAAATGTGGTTTTTATCAAATTTTGCCTAAAAATGTGTACAAGGCTATAGTCTTATGGTTTTTATCAAATTGTCCCTGAAAATGTTACAAGACTATGGTTTTTCACAATTTTTGCCCGAAAATGTGGTTTTTATTAAATTTTGCCTGAAAATGTGAACAAGGCTATAGTCTTATGGTTTTTATCAAATTTTGCCTGAAAATGTGGTTTTTATCAAATTTTGCCTGAAAATGTGTACAAGGCTATAGTCTTATGGTTTTTATCAAATTTTTCCTGTTAAGGCTGTATAGTCTTATGGTTTTTCACAATTTTTGCCCGAAAATGTAGTTTTTATCAAATTTTGCCTGGAAATGTGTACAAGGCTATAGTCTTATGGTTTTCATCAAATTTTGCCCGAAAATGTGGTTTTTATCAAATTTTGCCTGAAAATGTTACAAGACTATAGTCTTATGTTTATTATCAAATTTTGCCTGAATATGTGTACAAGGCTATAGTCTTACAGTTTCATCAAATTTTGCCCTAAAATTTTTTTTTTATCAAATTGTCCCTGAAAATGTTACAAGACTATAGTCTTATGGTTTTTCACAATTTTTGCCCGAAAATGTGGTTTTTATTAAATTTTGCCTGAAAATGTGAACAAGGCTAAAGTCTTATGGTTTTTATCAAATTTTGCCCGAAAATGTGGTTTTTATTAAATTTTGCCTTAAAATGTGAACAAGGCTATAGTCTTATGGTTTTTATCAAATTTTGCCTGAAAATGTGGTTTTTATCAAATTTTACCTGAAAATGTGTACAAGGCTATAGTCTTATGGTTTTTCACAATTTTTTCCTGTTAAGGCTATATAGTCTTATGGTTTTTCACAATTTTTGCCCGAAAATGTAGTTTTTATCAAATTTTGCCTGGAAATGTGTACAAGGCTATAGTCTTATGGTTTTTATCAAATTTTGCCTGGAAATGTTACAAGACTATAGTCTTATGGTTTTTCACAATTTTTGCCCGAAAATGTGGTTTTTATTAAATTTTGCCTGAAAATGTGAACAAGGCTAAACTCTTATGGTTTTTATCAAATTTTGCCCGAAAATGTGGTTTTTATCAAATTTTGCCTGAAAATGTGAACAAGGCTATAGTCTTATGGTTTTTATCAAATTTTGCCTGAAAATGTGGTTTTTATCAAATTTTGCCTGAAAATGTGTACAAGGCTATAGTCTTATGGTTTTTCACAATTTTTGCCCGAAAATGTAGTTTTTATCAAATTTTGCCTGGAAATGTGTACAAGGCTATAGTCTTATGGTTTTTTCACAAATTTTGCCCGAAAATGTGTTTTTTATCAAATTTTGCCTGAAAATGTGTACAAGGTGTATAGTCTTATGGTTTTTCAAAATTTTTGCCCGATAATGTATACAAGGCTATAGTCTTATGGTTTTTATCAAATTTTGCCTGAAAATGTGGTTTTATCAAATTTTGCCTGAAAATGTGTACAAGGCTATAGTCTTATGGTTTTTCACAATTTTTGCCCGAAAATGTAGTTTTTATCAAATTTTGCCTGGAAATGTGTACAAGGCTATAGTCTTATGGTTTTTTCACAAATTTTGCCCGAAAATATGTTTTTTATCAAATTTTGCCTGAAAATGTGTACAAGGTGTATAGTCTTATGGTTTTTCAAAATTTTTGCCTGATAATGTATACAAGGCTATAGTCTTATGGTTTCATCAAATTTTTCATCAAAATTTTGCCTGAAAATATGTACAAGGCTATAGTCTTATGGTTTCATCAAGTTTTGGCTAAAAATGTTGACAAGGCTTATATAGCCTTATGGTTTTTCACAAATTTTGCCCGAAAATTTGGTTTTTATCAAATTTTGCCTGAAAATGCATACAAGGCTATAACCTTGTGGTTTTTATCAAATTTTGCCTGGAAATGTGTAAAAGGTTTTAAATATTTCAAGTTTGGTTTTGTGTGTATGAAAATAAAGGCAAATTTTTAGGGTTGAAGACTAATATCTCATTATTACTTGAGTCGTCTACTTGGCCGCCATATTTGAACACAGTGCAGCAATGGGAGTGTATTATTTTTTACACCTAATTTCATATGCGCAAAAATACTTGGCTTAAAGCGACTTAATACATACCCAATCGCATTGTAGTTAAACATGGTGGCCTGAGGGTCCATCTTAACCCGATGGAACCCACCCCCACACTGTAGGGGGGGCTAACATTGGTCCTTATAGTGTGGGGCTGGGTTTCATCGAGATAAGATGGGCCTTCAATATTTAAATTGGGGGGGGGTAGGGTTGATGCAAAATAAAGTACAAGTTACAAGGAGAGTTCTGTTTAATTTTTTTATTGAAAATTTTGGCCAAAAAAAAAGCAGAGTCGTGCAAACACCTGTGCCTGTCGGTGGACCCCCTCGGCCACCTGGAACTTGTGATGGTCTAAAGGTCCAAGTGCAATGGTTGATATGTTCTCTGTTCAGTGAAGTTCAATTAGATGCGCTACTAGTGGTTTGTAACAACGATGTACTGTCATACAAATCTAACGAGCTAGACGCAATTTAGCGCTTTGTTTTAGACGCAGAAGTGCTGAGCAGAAGGTAGTTGTTGCTTGCTTAAATGAAATGGTGCCCTCAAGAGTGCTTAGGATTTCACCGATTGTGGTTTCGCAACCAAGCTGCACTGGTGGTGCCAAGAGGTGTCGACGATTGTTCCAATGGGATTCTAACTCGACAGATGATGACAACTTTAATCCAGATGATGATGTGCTAGTCGGAGAAACAAGTTCTGTAATGGCCAGTAATTTAAGTACCAATTGTGTGACAAGCAAGCCGCCAAAACTTTTCGGAAAAGTGCTGACGTATTGCACAAACGTCACAAATTTGTTCAACAGTTTGAGCATGATGACTAGTAAATTTTTTCTCACTGCATGTTTGCCAATAAATGATACTGGAGATGACATTGGATCAATATTAAGTCTACCATCCCTAAAGAAAACGCACAGTGACCAAATACTTCAACAGGGCTAAGATTAATTGTGATAAATTCACCACTCGAAGACAGTATGGGTCGTCACCAAACATGTCTTGTTGTAGAGAATACGCAACACCAGGGGAATTATGGGTAATTCAAAACACTGGTGGAAGTGCAGAGAATAAGCAACACCAGTGGAGTTATGGGTAAATCAAAACACAGGTGAAAGTGAAGAGAACACTATACACCAGAGGACGTACAGGTAATTCAAAACAGGTGAAATTGTAGAGAATACGCGAATAAGACCGGAGGAATTATGGGTAATTCAAAACTCAGGTGAAAGTGTAGAGAATACGCAACACCAGGGGAAGTGTGGGTAATTCAAAACACAGGTGAAAGTGTAGAGAATAGGCAACACCAGGGGAATTATGGGTAATTCAAAACACAGGTGAAAGTGTAGAGAATACGCGAATAAGACATGGGGAATTTAGGGGTTTTCCAAACAAGGGGTGCCTTTTTGCGACCCTGACCAGAAACATTGGTTATCGGTTGAGCGTTTTCACGTGTTCGGTTAAGCACGGTGACGATGCTGTTCAGACCAACCGGTAACCAACTTGTTGAGTTGTTTGGGCTTTGGTTGGGGTCGCCAAAATGCACTCCAGGTGAAAGTGTCTAGAATGGGCAACACCAGGGGAATTATGGGTAATTCAAAACACAGGTGTAAGTGTAGAGAATCAAACGCCAGGGGAAGTATGGATACACAGGTGGAAGTGTAGAGAATAAGCAACACCAGTGGAGTTATGGGTAATTCAAAACACAGGTGAAAGTGAAGAGAATACGCAACACCAGAGGAAGTACGGGTAATTCAAAACAGGTGAAATTGTAGAGAATACGCGAATAAGACCGGGGAAATTATGGGTAATTCAAAACACAGGTGAAAGTGTAGAGAATAGGCAATACCAGAGGAATTATGGGTAATTCAAAACACAGGTAAAAGTGTAAAGAATAGGCAACACCATGGGAATTATGGGTATTCAAAACACAGGTGAAAGTGTAGAGAATACGCAACTCCAGGGGAATTATGGGTAACTCAAAACACAGGTGAAAGTGTAGAGAATACGCGAATAAGACCAGGGGAATTTAGGGGAATTCCAAACACAGTAGTGCTTTTTGCGACCCCAACCAGAAACATTGGTTATCGGTTGAGCGGTTTTACGTGTTCGGTTAATAAGCACGATGACGATGCTGTTCAGACCAACCGGTAACCAACTTGTTGAGTTAGTTGGGCTTTGGTTGGGGTCGCCAAAATGCACTCCAGGTGAAAATGTCAAGAATGGGCAACACCAGGGGAATTATGGGTAACTCAAAACACAGGTGAAAGTGTAGAGAATACGTGAATAAGACCAGGGGAATTATGGGTAATTTAAAACACAGGGGAAAGTGTCAAGAATAGGCAAAACCAGGGGAAATATGGGCAATTCAAAACACAGGTTGAAGTGTAGAGAATACGCGAATAAGACCAGGGGAATTATGGGTATTTCAAAACACAGGTGAAAGTGTAGAGAATAGGGAACACCAGGGGAATTATGGGTAACTCAAAACATATGTGAAAGTGTGGAGAATTTGCAAGACCAGGGGAAGTATGGGTAATTCAAAACACAGGTGAATGTGTAGAGAATACTCCGGAAGACCAGGGGAAATATGGGTAATTTAAAATGCATGTGAAAGTGTAGAGAATACACAAGACCAGGGGGAAGTATGGGTAATTCACCAAACATGTGTCAGTGTAGAGGATTCGCAACACCAGGGGCCTATTGATTATCCAAAACACCTGTGAAAGTGTGGAGACTAAAACAACAGCAGACGTATTGATTATCCAAAACACCTGTGAAAGTGTAGAGAATACGCAACACCAGTGGAAGTATGGGTAATTCAAAACACAAATGAAAGTGTGGAGAATAGGCAACACCAGGGGAAGTATGGGTAATTCAAAACACAATGAAAGTGTTGAGAATACGCAAGACCAGGGGAAGTATGGGTAATTCAAAACACAGGTAAAAGTGTAGAGAATGCGCACCACCAGGGGAAGTATGGGCAATTTAAAACACAATGAAAGTGTAGAGAATGCTCACCACCAGGGGAAGTATGGGTAATTCAAAACACAGGTGAAAGTGTAGAGAATACCCAACACAGGGGAATTATGGATAACTCAAAACACAGGCGAAAGTGTAGAGAATCTGCAACACCAGGGGGAAGTATGGGTAATTCACAACACAATGAAAGTGTAGAGAATGCGCACCACCAGGGGAAGTATGGGTAATTCAATTCACAGGTGAAACTGTAGAGAATACCCAACACTGGGGAATTATGGATAATTCAAAACACAGGCGAAAGTGTAGAGAATCTGCAACACCAGGGGGAAGTATGGGTAATTCACAACACAATGAAAGTGTAGAGAATGCGCACCACCAGGGGAAGTATGGGTAATTCAAAACACATGTGAAAGTGTAGAGAATACGCAAACCAGGGGAAGTATGGGTAATTCAAAACACAGGTGAAAGTGTAGAGAATACGCAAACCAGGGGAAGTATGGGTAATTCAAAACACAATGAAAGTGTAGAGAATATGCAACACCAGCATTGACCAGGAGAAGTATGGGTAATTCTGAACACAATGAAAGAGTAGAGATGCAACCGTTGACCTCTTCTAAAAACCAACCAATTCGAATGATAAGAATCCAATGTCATCTTTGGTATCAAAAGGCAGTAAAAAGGTGTTCTTACTATGTATATTTGATGTAAAGTGGCATGGCCAAGCAGAACATGTTTCTCCAGCCCTCATATCATCAACTGAATAGAAGTTCTCATCATCCACCAAATCCAGATTCCATTGGCTCAAGCAAAGACATCTCAAGGCACCTTTGATGATCTTGAAAGATCCCCAGTTCAAACCTGTTTACTAGAGAACAAAAGAGTGACGTGACCAACAAAAGGCTAAATGATAAGGGGCCCTCATCCCGACGTCTTGAGAGATCTTGCCGAACCAAACGTTTTAGGGACCAACCACTACTTTCCAGCTCGGAATGCGCAAGTATGTATGCATCAAAAAAATTGCTCCGCTCTAGCTCATCAAATTTGTAAGGCGTTACACCAGTGAAACAAAACACTAGTGGTGCATCTAATTAAACTTCACTGAACAGAGAACATACCTTCCATCGCACCCAGACCAGCAGGACCAACACTTGTTCCAGGCAGCCGAGGGGGTCCACCAACAGGCACAGGTGTTTGCACAACTCTGCGAGTTTTTCAGAGGGTTTGGATGAGGCCCTAACATACATGAAAACCCTCATGAGAATGAGCTGCTCCTACACAATGAGTCAAAAAGATATTTCTGTGGTTTTGTCCTCGAGCCCTGAAAAATATTCTCAATATCTTTCAGAGCTAAAACCCCCACTGAAAATAGTCAGGTAAGGGAATGTTATCATTGTATTTAATAGAAATTTCCATATCTCTGCAAGATACTGAGATTTCCATAATTTTGCTCAATTTCTGACAAACGTTAATAAATCAACACTTTTTGAAAACACTTACTGAGATAAATAAAAAAAAACAAAAAAAACCCAGTTATATCATTCCTTTTTTGGATAGAAAAGTCCATATCTCTGCAAGATACTGAGATTTCCATAGTTTTTATGCTTGCCCAGTTTCT
Organism: Asterias amurensis; assembly: GCF_032118995.1. Lineage (NCBI taxonomy): Eukaryota > Metazoa > Echinodermata > Asteroidea > Forcipulatida > Asteriidae > Asterias > Asterias amurensis. The sequence goes on along the minus strand of NC_092658.1, from coordinate 12,662,390 downwards.
TCAATAATGGATTTGCTTGCAAGAAAAATCATTATTTTATTTAAAACAACTATTTTTCATTGTCTCATTTTTTGGTAGGAGCAACTCGTACATTTAAACTAATTACATTAAAATAATTACACAAAGACATATGATTCAGACAGGTTGGTTAGGATTTTCTCTTCAATTCTTAGCATCTACAATTTCTGCAAAAATTTGTTTGAATTTTTGTTGAACAGTTTCAATCAGAGTGCTCTCTGACTGGTAAAACTGTTTCCCAAGAAGACAATCAGAGTGCCCTGATTATCCGCAGGGGAGGTATAAATAATATTCATCCAAAAAATCGGAAGAAAAAAATTGTTTGAAATTTCTCTGAACAGTTTCAACCAGAGTGCTCTCAGACTGGTAATACTGTTTCCCAAGAAGACAATCAAAGTGCCCTGATATTTGCAAGGGAAGATATTTCTTTGGTTTTATGAGGATTTTTTGTTAGTTTTTCATTTATGAATTAACTGAAATCTGAATCATACATCTTTAGTGCAGATAGGCCTAAGGGATGGATCTTGGGACAATAGGGGAATACTTTAGTGATTTACCACACAGGAAGAAGTGTGGATAAATCTAGGCACAAGTCAAAGTGGTTATTTCACCATACAAAGGGTAGTATGTACATTTCACCACACAAGGGTGAGTAGTTCACAACACAAGGTGAAGTGTCATTTACCACAGTGTAAGGAATAGGTTGATCACCACACAAGGAAAAGTGTAAGCAGTTCACCACTCAAGGGGAAGGGTCATTTATCACAAAGTAAAGTATGGGTAGATCACCAGACAAGATTATTAGCACACCCCTGGGACATAGACTAATGTACAAAACTAACTAATTAAATACTTACAATGTACCATGTATTGAGTCATTAACCTTGACTAACAATTTATGCCCTTTAGGCCTATCATGTTTATATACTTGAAAGGGGTAACTATTTCAATGTGGATAGATCAGCACACAAAGGAAGTATGAGTATAGACCACCACACAGGGGCAGTATGGGTAAATCACACCACAGGTGAAGGGAAGAGAATATGCAACACCAGTGAAAGTAGGGGTAATTCACCACACATGAAAGTGTAGAGAATATGCAACAACTGGGGAAGTATGGGTAATTCACCACACATTTGAAAGTGAATACGCAAGATCAGTGAAAGTATGGATAATTCACCACACAGGTGAAAGTGTTGAGAATACGCAACACCAGGGGAAGTATGGGTAATTCAAAACACAATGAAAGTGTAGAGAATATGCAACAACTGGGGAAGTATGGGTAAATTCAAAACACAGGTGAAAGTGTAGAGAATACATAACATCAGGGGAAGTATGTGTAATTCTCCACACATGTGAAAGTTTAGAGAATAAGCAACACCAGGGGAAGTATGGGTAATTCAAAACACAGGTGAAAGTGTAGAGAATACGCAACCCAGGGGAATTATTTGTAATTCAAAACACAGGTGAAAGTGTAGAGAATACGCAACACCAGGGGAAGTGTAGAGAATAAGTATGGGTGATTCAAAACACATGTGAAAGTGTAGAAAATACGCAACACAGGGGAAGTATGGGTAATTCAAAACATATATGAAGGTGTAGAGAATACACAACCAAGGGGAATTATGGGTAATTCAAAACACAGGTGAAAGTGTAGAGAATACGCAACACCAGAGGAAGTATGGGTAGTTCAAAACACAGGTGAAAGTGTAGAGAATACGCAACACAGGGGAAGTATGGGTAATTCAAAACACAGTTGAAGGTGCAGAGAATACGCAACACCAGGGGAAGTATGGGTAATTCACCACATGAAAATAGTAATGAAATGTTTACTCATCCTCAACAGTTTTGATTTAATACACCTACTATTTTCACTCACTGTTTGGTCAAATTTTCTTTGACACCTAATGAACCTATTTAGACACAAAAGTGTCATCCATTGCAGACATGCAACTCTGAATTTTTGCAAAAGATTTGACGTTTCCAGTCACAGGCACAGCAAAATTTTGTACTGTTTTTTTTTTTTTCAATGGCTGAGAAAACCAAAACCATAAAATCAGCTGACCAGCTGAAAAGTTGCCTGGCTGCTAAATGCTGATGTTTGAGATGGGCGAAAACCCCCCTAAAACCCATATGGGGGAAAAAGGGGGGGAAAATTCCCATGCCGGCTCCACTATATGGCAACCAAGTTTGTCAACTCCAAACATCAGCACACCTAAATTGAATGGCCTAAATGAATAGTGAGAGAAACATAACTACATACAACTAAGCCTTTGACATATCAACTTGGAATTTTGATTCGAATGATTCACCACTCAAGGAAAGTATGAATGATTCACCATGGGTAAATATAGGTAGATCACCACACAAAGAAAGTATGAATGATTCACCACGGGTAAATATAGGAAGATCACCACACAAGGAAAGTATGAATGATTCACCATGGGTAAATATAGGTAGATCACCACACAAGGAAAGTATGAATGATTTACCATGGATAAATATAGGAAGATCACCACACAAGGAAAGTATGAATGATTCACCATGGGTAAATATAGGTAGATCACCACACAAGGAAAGTATGAATGATTCACCACATTAAGGATGTGCACATTTCAATCTTGCAGACAATGATGCTCTTTCAAGCAAAGCCTTCATTATCTTGGTGATATTATATTAAACCTTCAGATCCATCCCAGATACAAGTAGTTATAAATTCAAAGCTACAAACACTAAATTACTGTTGACCAGCACTGCATCTCCACTGGTGATGGACTGGGATTTGAATGGAGATCCGACACTCTCTGTCTGGATTAGTTGATCTGTAGAGGATGAAAGAAAGGAAAGAGAAATAATATTACACAGTTAAGAAAACCTTTAACTAGGTCAATACAACAAACATCTGAACATACTTTTGTCAAAGTATAAGGTACATCATTGAAGTTTAGAAAAACATATCAATCCAATCCAATAGTTTTCAATTAGGAATTTCCAGAAGTAGCATGTGATCAATGATCGACCCAACGCGCTGGGTGTTTTTTCAAAACCTTCTTGGTTTAAGAACACTTACAAAATAAATATAAACAAGTGTGGGGCCTAATTAGCATGCACAATTGTTGACATCCTATACGAAAGGTAATCTTAAGGAGATTTTCGAATGGATTCATTTTACTGGAAAGATTTATTTTAAGGAACTTTCTGCAAAATCAAAACTTTCTTATAAACTGTCCATGTTTGATATTACTTTGATTATTTGGGGCGTGACATGGCCGAGCGGTTAAGAGCACAGGATTCAAGCTCTGGTGTTTGATCAGCAGAGTGTAGGTTCAAATCCCGGTCGTGACACTTGCTACGTAAAATTGGGGAGGTAGTGCTTTCTGCTTTACTGGCCAGGCTTCGGACTGATGATACCAAAGCCTACATCCGTATACTGTAAAAGGGGGTAACCCTGTTTCAGCCCTAGGAGTAGGTGGCAACGGCCTCTGGAATAAAATAATTGTAGCCCACACCTTGAAGTGGCCTTCAGGCCTTGTGTGTCTGGCGACTTGCATAAAAAAAAATATATAACAAAATAAAATAAAAATAAATAAACATGTTTTGGATCTTACCATCTGAAGGGAGATGTACAATGCGCAGCTGCCTAGTTAGTTGATTGGTAACTGTCATTTTAGCTTCATTAGATCTGTATTGTGCAAATAAAATCTGAGTTAATTTTAACAGTCTTTGTTTTAGTTTTGTATTTTTCCCCAGGTAGAAATTCCACTCTATACAATTTATTGTCTTTTTTCAACACAAGACGAGCAGGGTATTCTCTTTGAAATGTCAAGACCACACAGGCCTTATTTCAGAGCCATCATTCCAAAAGAAGAAATTTACAAATGGTTGCACCCGCAAGTTTACTATTTACTTTCTTCCTACAAATAATAATGAAATTGTACATATATTGTTCCTTGTGGTTTTGTTACATGACATTTAAAAAAAAAGTAGGATCCCATACATGTATAAGTTGGGCCATCTCCTGCCACTTCACAGACTGTATAATAAACTTGCAAAATATATTGACATGATAGGAAGACCACAAAGTAGCTCAGATGGTAATCCAGAGATTGTAAGTTCAAATCCCGCTCCTCTTTGTCCAACATTCAATGTGAATTCCCTGGTTATACAGTATATAAGTTACTGGTTGTATGACTTCTGACTGTGGCAACTCCAAACATGGACAAAATAGGGATACAACAAACATTGGGGCTAGCTACGTTGGTATAGCCCTTACACAATAGTCCATTGATTGCAAGTTTATATTCCGCCCCAGTTAGTTTTTCTTTGTTTTGTATATTTTAGCTGCACCCAGTCAGTGTCCCTTGTGGCTAATTACTTTATTCGCGATTTTTTAAGAGAGGATTTAGGGATGAAACTCAATGTAACAGTCACACATACGGCAAGATTAGCATTTTGACAATTTAAAGCACTGTTTTCAAATTTAGGCTGGAGGCATCCCAAATTTGTTTTTCTTCTCCTGAAAGATCTTGCCAATAGTTGCAATGATTGGTATAGTTTTGTTTGTAACCATGTAAACAGTAATTTACCATCTCAATGTTGATACACATGTCTGCAGCTCTCCAGTTAGTTAATTGAAGGATGTCATTTCAGCTTCACTGGATCTGTAATATAAAGTTTTATCCGAGTTAATTTTACCAAATTAAAATGGAAAAACATTCCTCGTTTTAGTTTTATCTTTCCCCTAGAAAATCTTTCTTCTTTGTTCAACACAAATATTAATGAAATTCTACTCAGTCAGTGTCCCTTGTGGTTTTGTTATTTGATATTTGAATACAAAAATGGCATCCCTTCTAAGCGATTCCTGTCCTGCCTCTTCCCAGGTTGGTCATAAACAGATTGACAGAATGAGAGACCACTCTGCTCAGCTCAGCTGGTAGAGCACCTACACATTATTCCAGAGTTTGCAAGTTCAAATCCTTTGTCAAACATTCAGTGCAAATTTCCTAGACATACACTGGTTACAGGTTGTAATGCTACTGACTTGCATCCCCCCCAACAATAGCGACAAAATAGGGAGACATTAAACAAGGGCTAGCTTGGTCGAGCGCCATATGCTAATGCAGAGATTGAAAGTTCACTTTTCAGCTCTAATCAGGATTGTTATGTTGCAGTTTTCTCAGCAAGTAGACATTGTATTGAGCTGAAACTTTCAATGTAACTTTTATGCATGTACAAAAGCCAATCTATGGCTCTACCTGTAAATCTTAAAGTTAATTTTGTAATTACCTTTTGATAGATTACTTTTGAGGTAGGCTTTGGACTCAACTTGGCAGAGGGCTCTTCTTGCTGATGCTGACACATCATACCTTGAAAAAAGACAAACAGAAAAATCATTTTTTTATAACGTATCCAACAATATTTATTTTTAGGGTGAATTGTTTTAAGGCCACCATTTTCTTTTGTTTAAATATCTGGAAAGCCTGAATGATCAAAGCACAAACATTGAATTTAGTTTCGAGTTAATTACAAGTTTGTTTTAACCTTTTTTCTTTCTCACCCAATGTTGGTGGCCTCAATTTTTTGTCAATAATTTGTTTTAGGGATGCCAGTCAAAAGCTATACAGCTGTTAACCGGGACTGCATACTTGTAGCCAGGGATGACACTAGTGCTGGGCGAATAGTGAAATTTTGTTATTCGGATACCGCTGGCCAACTATCCGAAATTAACCGAATATTCGAATAGTTTTTTCGCCGCTAGAGGGCGCTATAAAAAAAAAAAAAAAATTATGATATTAGTTTTAGACAGTGTCACTCGGTTCATTCAAAAAAATGACCGGATCTAATTTAAAGATGGCGATTTGCTTTTTCTTTTGATCGTGATTGACTCTACGTGAAGGAAAACTTTTGTAATCTTTGAACAAATTACGTCAGAAATGTCATTGTTTTAACTCTTCACGGAGGTGAGCATAGTTAAATACTTAATTTATGCTGTATTATGCTGTCTTAATAGAAGTTTCATTAGGATTCAGACAAAACATTCATGTCAGTTGTTGCCCTATGCGGATATCCGGTTAAGAAAAAAATTAATTCGCCCAGGCCTAGATGACACCCAAGCTTACAGATACAACCAGACAAGCAGCAGCCTTAAAATGATGCACCTTTTTTATTTCAACTATCAACTAATCAAGCAAAAGGGAAACCAAATTTAAATCATATTGAGTTGAATCAAGAAAATTTTACTAAATCGGGATTTGTATACCACAAATGCTCACCAAAACTATAGATGTCAAATTGCTCTAATATTTATGGCTAAGAATACTCACTGAAAATATAGACTTTGACTAGCCCTGATATTTCCAGCAAGGAATGCTCCGAAACTAATAGATGTTGACTTGTTCTAATAATGTCTAACTATAATAGGAATACTTAGTTACATGTGTTTTCATGTACCTGTTATATGCTTACCTTCAAACAAGAACTGTTGTTCTTCACTTCATGTTAAGGTGGATTAATTGAGAATTCCCTGGTTTACGTCCGACACATCTCAGTGGATCATTGTTCTTGGTGTACATCTCACCCACTCTACACAGGGAGAAAAAAAAATCATTTAAATTAATCAGATCTTTTAATTGATTATTAACTCAATTGCTGATCATTTCTTATGAAAGGAATGTTTAGACAGTACACTAATTTTCACCAGACAGAATACAAAGGTTCGTAGTAGTCTTAATGATGAATGTTCAACATGAAATTAGAGTTTCCATGACATACTATGGAAAAGAAACCCAGCGAAAGTCTCATTAAATCAACCAGCCAGCTGATCACTCCGTATGTGTATGCGTTCGAGGTCAAAGTAAACCAATAATGTATGTACAACTTCACTATGTATTAATTGTACATAGTACACAAAACTTTGTGCACACACCAATGCAATGGGGGTTTCCCACGTACTTTGATGACACGTAAGGTCAAGCAGAATTTGATTGGCTACGCCAAAAAAAGGGTGCTGTGTGTTCCCTTTGATCGGTGGCAAATATTGACCAATCACTGCTTTTTTTATCACTCTAGATAGCTGAATAAACTTGCCAAGTCCTGTCACTTGCCCCTCTTCATCCAACATTCCGTTTTCACGAGAGGACCATTTACAAAAGGACAAGCTGAAAGTTGTCAGCGCATTTGTGTGCACGGAGAGCATAAATGACCATTTTACACGACTGAAAAGTGATCTTATTAAGTGATGATCGGTGAATTTTCATGTCATAATTCAATAAAACTTTCATAAAAAGAAGGAAATTATATACTTCAAATACTGCTGCATGCCCAAATTCCAAAATTATTTTGTTTTGCTGTAAAGAAGCACCAGGGAAAGGGAAAAAGATGCGTTTAAATGCATTAGGCCTATGCTTTTTCTGTAATATTATGAAGGCCTATGTCACTGACAAGCAAACGAGACAACGTTTCTATATGCTAGGCTACTCTTAAGCCTGGTTCTTTACATCCTGTGAATACGATGCAGAGTTTTTGAAAAGTTTCCATATGGCGCCACCACTTGTCATTCAATCTGATGGTGATTCGCAGAAAATTCATGAACAATTTCTTCTTTCTCAAAAAATACACTTCAGAGGGAGCCGTTTCTCACAATGTTTCATACTACTGCTAACTTTCCGTATGGCGCCACCACTTTTTCACTCATTTTTACAAAAAGGGATATCTCATTCTCATTGAGTTGACTTTGAGTCATTATGAATAAATGATTGAGGTAAATTACAGTATACTAATTACTATTACTATCCCATACCGAATGAAAAAGTGGTGGCACCTTACGGAACTTTCCCAGGATAACTTTCCGTATGGCGCCACCACTTTTTCACTCATTTTTAAAAAAAGGGATATCTTATTGAGGTAAATTAGATACTATATTATTTTATATCGAATGAAAAAGTGGTGGCGCCATACGGAAACTTTTCCCTTTACCATACTATTATCTAGTAACTATATCAACCTCTCCCCATTACTCATAATCAAGAAAGGTTTAATGATAAGAATTATTTTCAGTAATTACCAATAGCGTCACTGGCAACATAGGCAATGTCTTGTGTAACGCATGTAAAAGAACCCAGTGCACATATCGAAAAGAGAAGGGGTTCGCCCCGGTGTTCCTGGTTGTGGCTGCTTAATGCGCCGTAGCACCTTGTAAAAACCCTTATATTAAACTTATAAGGTGCTAAATAATTGGGTCTCAGAATTCATCACTGCAATAACCTATCTTTCTGTAGACCCAGTAACTGGGGCGCTGTACTCCTTTTCAACAATTTTTGACTTTATCTGTCGTACTAGCGCCCCAGGGAATGGCACAGAATTTTAACGAATACCCAGTTTTTCGCGACACCCAGCCACAAAAAATGCCTCAAAATGACAAAAAGACCAAACAAACTAGCTCAAAAATCGCCTACTCTATTCTCGATACGTCTAGGATGTAACATCAGGCATTTAATTGTACTCACGATCATTTTTTAAACTCCAAATCGATGATTTTTAACTCCGCATCGTGGAGCGATTGACAAGTCTGCGATTTTCGGATGTGTATGGTAACGAAACATGGCGTCGCGTTGTGGGTGGATGTCCATCAACGGCTGTTTAATGCTACACTTGTTACAGGCGTTGCAGCGAATGCTATACATTGTACACGGGGATGGGTACAGGCGCTGCAGCTAGCGAGTGCCCACGTGCGTTCAATCATGGTCAACGTAACTTACACGGTGCCGGGTTGTTGGAAAATTATCAGAAAGGGGGTGAAAAGTTCTCAGAAAGGGAATATTGTCTGAAAGAGGGGATTTTTCTGGTCTGAAGTCTGCTGGATGAAGCTGGATGGTTCTGGATGAAGTCTGCTGGTCTGGATTTTTCTGGTCATCGCCCCCCCCCCCCAAAAAAAAAGGGGAAAAAAAAGGGGGAAAAAAGATGATAAATAAATAAATAAAAATTCTACAGTGACACTGGCAGCACTAAACATTATAAGAAGCAATTTAACCATGCACAAAAATCGTAGGCCTAGATGAAGTACAGCGGTTTTTATTTATTTATCATATTTTTCCCCCTTTTTTTTGGGGGGGGGGGCGATGACCAGAAAAATCCCCTCTTTCAGACAATATTCCCTTTCTGAGAACCTTTCACCCCCTTTCTGATATTTTTCCAACAACCCGGCACCGTATAAGTTACGTTGCCCATGATTGAACGCACGTGGGCACTCGCTAGCTGCAGCGCCTGTACCCATCCCCGTGTACAATGTATAGCATTCGCTGCAACGCCTGTAACAAGTGTAGCATTAAACAGCCGTTGATGGACATCCACCCACAACGCGACGCCATGTTTCGTTACCATACACATCCGAAAATCGCAGACTTGTCAATCGCTCCACGATGCGGAGTTAAAAATCATCGATTTGGAGTTTAAAAAATGATCGTGAGTACAATTAAATGCCTGATGTTACATCCTAGACGTATCGAGAATAGAGTAGGCGATTTTTGAGCTAGTTTGTTTGGTCTTTTTGTCATTTTGAGGCATTTTTTGTGGCTGGGTGTCGCGAAAAACTGGGTATTCGTTAAAATTCTGTGCCATTCCCTGGGGCGCTAGTACGACAGATAAAGTCAAAAATTGTTGAAAAGGAGTACAGCGCCCCAGTTACTGGGTCTAATCTTTCTGAAAGTTTGTATATACTCAGCGCCTTGAGTACCTTGTTTGGTAGATACGTGCGCTATATATAAGACTTCGATATTAATGTCTTTCAAATCAATCGAATGTGTGATTTTAAATTTGAATTGGCCGCCAACACACAACGGTTTAGCTTTGCTTACATTTTTTACCACTAAATCAATCTCAAATTCACCAAAAGGAATATTCTGCGGGTTCTATAGATCATATTTAACTCACCTTGATCTATTGTCAGTGGATTTTCTGGTCTGAAATGGCTGTAAAATTTGAAATACTTTGGAGGAAAAAACATCGAGGTCGTCAAGTCAGCCATTTTGTCCCTCTTTGCACGCACGCGCGGATACAATTAATACGCACCCCGCCCCCCCCCCCAAGCAGTAAACAAATTTGCATAAAGCTTTTACTTAGGTGGGAAAACGACGCTTCCGAGTCTTTCACAATCACAAGAGTGTAACAACAAAATAATTTGAAGCACGATTGTATGCAGCTTGTTTCTAATATATTTGGGAAAGGAAGCACTACCCCCCTCCCCGGCTTAATAATACCTCCGCCCCGCCCCCACTCTTTGTGGAGTGCGCCCTCTGTAGTTTTGGGGGAAGCATTAAGACAAATCATGGCGATCGTACATGTGTTGACCTTTTGAGACCTTTTCGTGTCTTTGTGAACTCTTGTTGACCAGTGTTCTGTAGTGTGTAAGTAACTTTTATTTCAGTATATTTTGAACACTCAAGTTGTCGTGGAGAAAACATGTTAGGCAAATATATAATGTTGTGTCGTCATTAGGTAGTTCGTACTTTTTTTGTTCAGAGCAGAGGCAGATTTAGTTTAAGTTTGCATATGAATCATTACAAAACGTACGACCACCAGTGTCCATGTACATGATGTAGACCTATGATGTAGCATGTGTAGCCAACCACCTTGAGCTTAACATGCTGGATGGGCTGTTTATGGCTTTTAACACCATGATTGATTGATGGGAAAAGTTTTTGTATGGCGCCACCACCTTTTCATTCGATAAAAAAGCAATATGAAAATTGAAATAAAAGAACATGATGATGTAGCCTGAACAACTGACGTCACATTTTGAGGCTCGTGAATAATGCCAGAGACCTGCCTCAAAATACGGCGTATAGATTTACCTTTGACCTCAGTCATTTCACATAGAGATATGCAGTCAAATTCTATTGCGAACTTGAGTTGAGAGCATGTGTACTGTTTGGGCAGCTATAATATTAATAATAATAATAATTAACCAACAAATTAAAAGAAATAGGCCAAACAATATTGAAAATTTTGTTAAAGTTTGTCTGCGATAATGATAATTTTTTTTCTTTTTATTGCCTTAAAAATATCTATGGGTTTGCAATAAGCCTATTCGCTATTGCAGCTGCGCATGTCCGTTACTGCTGACAATGCAATTTGTTTATCTCCCGTGACCTTTTGACAATAAACCCGGGTATTGTCAAAAGGTCACGGGAGATAAACAAATTGCGTTGTCAGCAGTAATGGACATGCGCAGCTGCAGTAGTGAATAGGCTTATAGAGGGCACACGGATGATCCAGAACTGGTCAAATTGGTGAGGTTACTTCTCCCAATACCTTTTCAAGAGCATTGATTTTTCTTTGCCCATGGATACTTGTGAACCTCATAACATGTTTAGGTAAACTGTTAAGCACTTTTTTGTTCAAATTGTCAAAGAGATTGCAATGAAAACATCATGAGTTCAAAAAGTGATCCGGAACTGGTCAAATGAATGTACTATATTTGTCTTTTTTGTTGGGGTCTTCAAATGCTATTTTATTTGAAACTCCATGATTCCAATGATCTGAGGCTTACAAAGCAATTTTATTTCGCAAAAATTTTGTAACTTATATAGCAGCAATTTAGTGTCTAGATTTTCATTTGTGCCAACAGGACACAAACAAGAATTTAATGAAGTAAGGAATTATTACAGTCCATTTTAATCATAATGATTATTTTCATCCTCAAAACAGACAATAAACTTACCGGAGACTGCTTTAGTAACAACATCAGGGTTGCCAAATTGGATCTGTACTTGTGGAGCTTGTGACTGTATCCAACCAACGTAAACTTGAAAGCAAGGTACACCCTTACCTGGTAGCATACGGTTAATCGAGGAGTGCTCTACACCCAGCAGGGTGGTGCCTTGAGGTAATTAATTCTAATTTGTTTACAAGTATTCAACACATGTATGTACATTGTTTGCAGATGTACGTGAACCAATCATGCTGCAAGGTCGAAAAGACACCTGTGACCGTAAATTAAACATTGTTATCTTGGTTTAAATCCTAGTACATGTAGTTTAACAAGCAGAAGCAGCTTTGGGGATTTTTTTTTTGTGAAAAAGACTGACATCCTTTCCTGTCTGCTTAAATCAAAGATCCAAAGTTTTTATCTATTAGCTTTTATATTTTCAACTCCATGAAGACTTTTGAACTTTATATGAGAATTTGTCTACCAAATTGACATCAGATTGTACAATGTTCAGCTGACCCTGTAAATCGAGCACTTCGTTCTTCCATTTTGGTGTTGTATACAAAGGGGAAGTTAGGGCATTCTTGCTCTGTAACAACACCCAGATCCCTTTTGTTAAAAGTAATCAGTTTCAACCGGTAGAAAACCCCGTCTGCACACCACAAACCAGACCATGCTAACAGTTGTCACTGCATGAGTAACAATATATGTAATTCATAATATTAGACTCGTCCATCATCAGCAGGTTTTGATGTACATGTAACATTGAATTTTGTTGATTGTTCACAGGTAAAGATTTTTGTATGATCATCTCTATCGAGGACAATGTAGACATTCCATCTTAAACCTCAACAGAGAAAAACCTATGGTGACACTTACAGCAGGCTATCTGTAGATTAAAGGTAAGCTCAATGATGCTCAGATTACTTGGTTTTATTTTCCGGATGTCGTCAGCTTTTGAATATCATAAACTGTGCGCTGCTCCTCATGGGAGAAAAAAATACATTTCAAAGTAATTTGGTTTGTATATTTTTTCAGCCCAAAAACTTTGAATCTGAGAGACGATTCATGAATGAATTGATTTTCAGATTTCTGAGAGTTTGTTTCCATTTGCAAATGCTGCGGTTAGAGATGCCATCACCCCCGTGTCACCTTGATTGATGTGCGTGTAAAAATACAGTGAATTTTATGTGGTGTTTTCTCAGCAAGTTGACACTGAGTTCACCTGAAACTTTCACATGAGACCTCATTGTATCTTTCTTGATAACGTTGCCTATAAATCAACATTAGGGTGACAAAAACCAACCTATGACCCTACCTTTAATGCCTTACTTTCTTGACAAAATTATTAGATTTTTTTATGGGGTTTTTGTGACGCAAAACTCTTGTTCTCTTGTTGTTACAGCGTGTTGAGTGACAAGGTGGATGCTGCATCAAGGAGAGAAACACTAAACTGGAGATGTCGGAGTTGAACGGTTATGTCTCCACAGAATTTAAAGGTAGCAAGGGCTTACTTGTTGCAGACGGAGACTGTGGGAGCTCATTTAATAAACTTGACGTCAATGAAAATGGTTTTAGGATTTCACCTGGGATCCGAGATGAGGGTTCAGTGGTGGTTGATGGCCGGTGTGTTTTGCCGATAGAGGAGAGGAGTGGTAGCATGCTGATTGAACCTGAAGCTGGCGACAAATGGTTGGTTAAAGATGCAAGAGAAGGGGGCAATCATCTTGGGGTGTTACCAGAAGCTACTGATGGTTGTGTGTCTTCGACGTTAGACAAAGATGGTGTAATTGTTTCTTCGTCGTTAGACAGAGACGATGCAATGATTGAATCTGAAGCCAGCAATGATTTGGTTGATCTACCAGAATTTAACGATAGTTTGGATACTGCATCTGAACTCGGCAATCAATTGATAGTTCTACCTGAAGATAGCGATTACAATGAGTGGGAGATCAGGGATCATTCTTTAGTTCTGCCTGAAGTGAAGGATGGTTTAGCTGATGCATCTGAACATGGTGATCACTTGTTAGTTCTACCTGAAGTTAACAGTTTTTTAGATGTTGAATTTGAACCGGGCGATCGCTTGAAAGTTCAACCTAAAGTTCAACCTGAAGTTAGCGATGGTTCGTATGATGCATCTGAACATAGCGATCACTTCGTAGTTCTACCCAAAGTTACTGTTGAATTGAATGAAGCATCTGAACAGGGCGATCACTTGGTAGTTCTACCTGAAGTTACTGATGATTCGAACGATGCATCTGAACGCAGCAATCACTTCCTGGTTTTACCCGAAGTTAAGAATGGTCCTATTGATGCATCTGAAATCAATGATCTGCCGATTACACCTAGAGAAAGTGATTGTACCATATCAGGAGGCAGTGTTCATGAAATGATTTCACTAGAGGTCAGCAACAGTTTGACTAAATCACCTGAAGGAAGTGGTGGTACAAGTGAAGTCGAGGATGACGTCACATCTGCACTGGAGACTAATGATGAGGGTCTCGTTGCACTTGAGGGAGGGCTGGATTCATTAAACACAGAGGACACCAGTATTGATCATTCAAGAGCAGTGGGAGATAGCGGTCTTGATCCAACTGACATACGAGTGACTAAGTATGAGACATCCATCAACACCGAGTCTGAGAAATCCATTAACACTCAGTCTGAGACATTCATCAACACTCAATTTGAGACATCCATCAACACTCAGCCAGAGACATCCATCAACACTGAGACTGAGACATCCGCTAACACTTACCCAGAGACATTCATCAACACTGAGTCTGAGACATCCATCAACACTGAGTCTGAGACATCCATCAACACTCAATTTGAGACATCCATCAACACTCAGCCAGAGACATCCATCAACACTGAGACTGAGACATCCGCTAACACTTACCCAGAGACATCCATCAACACTCAGTCTGTGACATCCATCAAAACTGAGACTGAGACATCCAACAACACTCAGTCCAAGAAATCCATCAAATCTGAGTCTGAGACACTCATAAACACTCAGTCTGAGCCATCCATTAACACTCAATCTGAGACATCCATCCACACTCGACCAGACACACCCATCAACACTCAGTCTGAGACATCCATCAACACTCAGCCAGACACATCCATCAACACTCAGTCTGAGACATCCATCAACACTCAGCTAGTGCCATCCATCAAAACTGAGTCTGAGACATCCATCAACACTCAGTCTGCGACATATATCAGTGCTTCACCCAGTGAGGACAGACCTTCCCGGTCCTCTTCCGAGGAAGAGCAGTTCAACTGCATCATCTGTGGTGAGGGGTTCTCTGATCCAAACAAACTTTCATCTCACAAACTTCTCCATTCTGTCAATTTCAGTAAATGTGAGGTTTGCGGTAAAGCCTTCTGGACTACGGATGATCTACAACGTCACAGACAGTTGCACTCCATCGATCATGATAGATGCTTTAGTTGTGATGTTTGCAATTCTGCTTTTAGTACAAGAAGTAGCTTGTTGAACCATCAGACGATTTCACACCCATGTAAAGCTCAAGAATCATCTAAGAAAGTCAACCAGGAGATCAGATATGTTTGCAGACACTGTAAGGACGTGTTTCCATGCAAACAGGAGCTTCTTGAACATGAAACCGTCCATGCAGAAAAGAAATCATTTATCTGTAATAGGTGTAGCAAGGTCTGCACCAGTCTAAGAAGTCTGCGGTGGCACATGGCAACGCACAAGAATAAGAGTTACCATTGCGCTAAGTGTGGGACATCCTTCAAGTCATACTACCTTTTTAGCAGACACAAGCAAGTCCATAAAGACAGACCGTTTTCTTGTGATATTTGCAGGAAAATGTTTAGAAGACAAGAGGCACTCAGAAACCACTGCAGACATCATGAAGAAGAATCTCTCATCTGTGACAAATGCAATAAGAAGTTTAAGACCAGAGTTGAATGGAACCGACATAAGAGAAGTCATAAGACTGTAAAAAAGCATCATGATTGTGATGTGTGCAACAAGTCCTACAAACAAGCTGCACATCTCAAGAAGCATAAACTATCTCACAAAAGTACACCTAAAAAGAAGCCTCATTCATGTAGATTTTGCCAGCAAAGCTACAGCAATCTCACTCAACTGAGTCTGCATCTTCAAACTCATGACAAGGCAAAGCTAGGAACATCATCTGGTCGGAGTAACGGCTACAATTGTGGAATTTGCAGCAGTTCTTTCACGACCTTCTACAGCATGAAAAAGCACAAACAGATGCACAAAGAAAGGCCTTATATGTGTAGTATTTGCGAGGAGACGTTCACGGTGGATGCTGCACTACGTAGACACAAACTGAGAAAATGTTCAAGTGGCTACACTTGCGAAGTCTGCAACGAGAGTTTCAGCTCCACACATCAGCTGCAGAGTCACAGCCTTAAACACATCTCATTGAAAGCCTACATGTGTAGATTCTGTCATGAGTGTTTCAAGACCACAAAGCAATTGAGGAAGCACATGTTACTCCACACAGGCAGCAAGCCTCACATCTGTCAGGTGTGCAACAAGAGGTTTGCCGAGTTTGAAAAACTCACAAGACACAAGAAAATCTGCAATATCCGTCTGAAGTCTGGTATGCTCTCAAAAACATCTAAGCAAGCTCTCGACCAAAACAAGACCTCTAATGAACAACCTGTAAATGAGGGGTTAACGGGTGTAGATGATGCAACATCTGGCGAAGGTGGGTCGATGCTGGTTGAGATGTCATGTGCTGAAAGTCTTGACTGTCCGCAAGAAGTCTCTGCAGATCCTGAGTCATCTCAGATGAGTGACACATCAAATGATGCAAAGCCAAGTCCAAAGGTAGACCTTCTCATCAGTGAAATAGAGAAAAAGAAGTTGCAAGTCTGTCTTGAAAAATTTACAATCTTCATTTGTGATGTTTGTGACAAGAGCTTTGCATCGCAGATCTTGTTCGACCGACACATGGTTAAACACAATGAGGAAGTGCCTCAAAGGAACCAGCCATTTGAAAAGTCTGTGCAAAATCAAGATCAACAGCAAAAACAGAAGAGTTTGAAACCTGTTGTTATAAAACAGGAACCGTTAACCAAACCCATAAAAAAAGAAGCTCATGCGATGTTCAAATGTGATGAATGTAGCAGGGCATTCCCTCATGAGTATGGTTTAAATCTCCACAAGAAGTGGGTTCATGCCAAGGATGAGAGTCATCGATGCACAACTTGCGGAAAAACCTACAAGCACAAATTCCACTTTACAGAACATTTGAAAGTCTCAAAGAGTTGTAACCCTGCAAGTGCCAATGAACAGGAGACAGTAAAAGATAAACAGGAGACAGTAAAAAAGCTAAGATGTGATGTTTGTGGTGAAAGATTCGCCTTGATTGACAAGTACAAAGACCACGTAGCCGACCACTTTGATGAAGCCCCAGTGAAGTGTGACTCGTGTGATACACATTACAATCATAAAGCTGGCTTGGAATTCCATAAGGCCTTTCTGTGCAATAGAACAATTGATCCAAACAGTGCTATCAAAGAATTTGTACAACCAAAGGAATTCAAGTGCGAAGTTTGTAACGGCAAATTCTCTTATATTATTCGATTTAAAGACCATTTGAGAAGCCACAGTGATGCAAGGCCATTCAGCTGTGAGGCGTGTGGTAAATCTTTCAAGTATCCGCGTGACATCAGAGTCCATGAGCTCAAACATTGTCCTGGAAGAACAAAAGCAAAGCCCAAGAAAGTAACACCAATGGGAAATTTCAACAAGCAAGCCGGTCTCAAGCGGAGGGTTTCAAATCCCCGTAAATGGAAGTGCAAGCATTGTGGGAAAGACTTCACATCAAAGGAACTCCTCGGTTTGCACAGTCTTGACTGTGCACTCCATCAAAAAGGCTGTCTACCGTACAAATGTGATAAAGAGTTTGAGCACCAAATTGACATCCAAAAGCACAGTTGTAATAGCAAACCTGTGGTTTTTAAGAGTTTCACATTGAATTGTAAAGTTTGCGGTGAAAAGTTCAACAGATTTGTACGTCAGGGTACTGAGCATGCAAACATTAAGTGTAAGAGCTGCAGTATTGTCAAGACAAAACCTACAGGAAAAAAGAGAACAGTAAAACCTAAGAAAACCGTGCCAGGACTAAGTGCCACTCACAATGCAACCGCCAAAGGTTCTGAGAAAGCACAAAGCAAGTCGGCAATGATTCAGAAATCCCCAAACAAGATTAGCAACAATATTTTTGCAAACAGGACTCCACTCAAACAGCACAAGCAAAACCACAATGAGAAGTCGTTTAAGTGCAACAAGTGTAACAGGAAGTTTGTTATGCTTCAAGCCCTACAGATGCACAAGCATAAAAGCCATGGCTCTTCAGACATCCGATACCTAATCCAGAAAAAGGTGAAGTGCAACTTTTGTGATAAGTTGTTTCGTTTTCCATATGAGCTGGAGAGACATGAGGTTACGCATTCCTCGGAGAAACAATACAAATGTGAGTGTGGCAAAGCCTTTAAGCTGAAGTACGAACTCAATAGGCATCGACGCAACTCGAAGCATCACAAACATCAGTTAGGTCCGGGACCTCGCAAAACTATTGGATCACCCCAAGCAGCAAAAAGCCCCAAGAGTTCTGGAAAACCAACACAAACAAGGCATGATTCTGAAGAAGACATAGATGTTGATGGTATTGATGTTCTTCAAGCACCACCCCTGAAGCCTGATCCAATGCATTCAGATAATAATGCTAAAGGATCATTCAGTTGTAACAAGTGTGATAAGAAGTTCACCCTTAAGAAATCCCATATGCTGCATGAGCGGAGATGCACCGCTCTACAGTGCCACTTTTGCAGTGTCTTCTTCACTAGTTTAGTAAGCTTGAGGACTCATGAGAAAATACATACCGGGCGTGGAGACACAAAACTACACTCATGCTATTGTGGGAAATCATATTCAAGTGGAGCGAACCTTAGAAGGCATCAGACTCAACAACATTCGACAAAGACAAGCTTGGAGACTCGTGAGAAAATACATACCGGGCTTGGAGACACAAAACTACATGAACACTCATGCTATTGTGGGAAATCATACTCGAATAAAAATAACCTTAGAAGGCATCAGACCAAACACCATCCGACAAAGACATTTGCTCAGTTAAAACAGATTGCGCCATCTGCCGCCGCCAACCGACAACAGTCGTCCAATGCGCGGTTTAAGTGTCGTAACTGTAGCAAGGTGTTCTTGGATCGACGTGGACTGGAACGCCATGAGAAAACCAAGAAATTTAGTCTTGGATGTATTGATGTGCCCAGAGGTAAAGAAGAAACGGCAGTACATCAATCCAAACCATCTAAACAGACGCAGAGAATGGACAAAAACAAATGCATTCGGAAACTGTTAGGCAACAACGTGGTGAAATGTAAAGCCAACCAAAAACCACAGCAAAACAATGCTCCTCGTTTTGGTGGCACCCAACACTACAGACAGTCATTGGAATCCTTTAAACAATACCAACAATTTCCAGAAGGTATTACGTTTGCACACAACCCTGAAAATCATAATCAAGAGGTATTTAGGTCTGGTTTTGGGGGTACACACCCAGAAACCTTTGCAGAGAATGGGCCAAGACCAAGAGTTGTAAGTGAACGATTCAAATGTGAAGTATGTGCTCATGTTTGGAGCACGAAGTCTACGCCAGAAAAGAAGAATAAACAAAAGCATGCTTGCCCAAGTTGTGGTTCTGTCTTCTCATATAAAATCCATGAACAAACTTCAAATAAGAACATCCCCCAAACCAAAAGTGTCTTCAAGCAAACCGTCAAAAGCCACCAGTCACAAAGGAGTGATGAAGAGTTCCCCGTTGTACCCAGTGGCAGTAAAGATTTCCATGAGGAATTTTCTCCTACTAGGAGCAATCCCGCTCACCTACAAGAAGTACCTGGTCCTGAGAGAATCCGTGCCTGCAGAATTTGTGGAAAGTTTTTCATGAAGAATTATATTTTAGCACATGAACAAAGTCACTCCAACGACATTCCTGTTCATCGCAACATGAGTGATACAGACGAGGAGTTTTTGTGCGGAAGTGACGCCCGCAACACAAACGTGGAGAGAGCCAACTTGACACAGCTTAAGCAGAGTCATTGTAAGCCTTACCCCTGTGAGAGTTGCAGTCTTAGTTTTGACACAGTATATAACCTCCAGATACATGCGGCTTATTATTGCAACCAGCTGAAACAAGCGACTGGTGAAGAAACGCAAGAATCCACTGAAGGAGAACAGGGTTTACTCAAGTGTGGAGTCTGCTCAACTTACTTCAACAGCATGCCGCTTCTGGTTGACCACATGAAACGCCATAAATAGGTTAGTATCTGAGGTGTGTGGATTTAGTGGATAGTTAGTGGATCCACTTCATGTAAATGAAGTCACCAGACTCCTGTTGTAACACAATATAACACAATAGCATTGAACAAATAGGTCATTTGCTAATTTGTCTTTATAATCTTTCCGTCCAGCTGGCAAAGTTTCATTGAGCTGCAAAGAAAACAATTATACATTAATGGAACAATTCATGTAGAAGAATTATTCCATCCACAATACCATGTGATAAGATCTGATGATTTTGATTTACAGTTGAATTTTGATAACACCAATAATCTGCCCGATTCAATTCAAATATTTTTACAACAATCATAGTATCTGCAAAAGTATAACACATGATTGGTGGTGATTGAAAAAAACAAATTCTAATGAAAGTTTTTTTTTTTTTTTACAAAGCCCATGCTAGTTACATAATTCTTTTCTATGTCGCCCAATCAAACCAATCTAGCCATACTGAGGTGGGAAAGACAAGTATCCTGGCAACTATTTTTTTTCCAGTGAAAATCAGTTGTAATGATTAATACTAAATTATAGAGGGAACACGGCGTCTGTGCAACAATCGTCTGTAGCAAAGTTTCATAAAATGCAGTCGAGGCTAACATTTGTGTTGATTTTCTTTGCCTTTAACAGGGTGTGTCACCAGGTCAGCATTAAAGGGTGAAGATGTGGAAGACGTGGACTGACTCAGAAAGCCCCGCCCACAAGCCCCGCCCACCATAACAACTGCCTAGCAACTAACAACTGCATAGCAACAGAACCTGCGAGAATGGACTGCATCTCTATCACGAAAGTCACCCGTCAAGTCGCTCATCAACCCAGCACCTAGGTACCCTAATGATGGCAGCATGTTAATAATTTTTAATGTAATTTTAACATTTCTGATTCTGTCTGGGTTATAGGGGCTGTATCATCATAATCAAAGCAGGCCTGTGGCTGTAAATTATGAACTCTCACATAGTTACTGCAAGTACAACCCCCTTCTTATCAAATCTATGGAGAGTGCGCATGTAGGAACTGGGTAAGTCTTACATTAACGACCAGTCTGCTTTGGTCATGACAGCACAGCCCCTATGAAGGGTATATGCATTTATACAATTGATAAGTGAGACATTTAAGGCAGGGTTTTGGTTGTTGCAAAAGACTTTTTCTTTCAAGACAGTGCCACAGAAAACTGAAAAACACTGTGTGATCGACCATTTCAAACTGCATGTCTGAGATATCTATGCATAAAGAACAAACATGTGAAAATTTGGGTTCAATTAGTCATTTAAGTTGCAAGAAAATAATGAAAGAAAAATATCACCGATGACATAGACCTTATCGCAAATACCAATGCGCAAGCGCAGACTGTTGAATGAGGTGCATTGTGGGATATATATGAATCAAATTTGTAATCAGCTAGACCACAATGCACCTAATTCCAAGCTTTACGCGCGCACCCCAGTATTTGCGAAAAGGTCTATGCATGATGTATAGAATGCCTTTCTCAGATTCACATTTTTTTGTGAAAAATTTACTCCCCCTAAAACTAAATTACTTCAAAAAGTGTTGTTTCTAACAATGTTTAATAATATCAACAGCTCTCCGGTGCTGTATTTACATGTATCAAAGGAATACCCTCCCTAATAGCATTCTATCAATGTATGCCGTTCTGTCATTCAGTTTATCAACATACTAATAGTGATAAAAATCTGATATTGTGCCAAAGCTGTCAATTTGAAGCTCAGGAAGTTTAGGGAAGGTGCAGAACCAAAATATAACTTAAGACAAAATGAAGGTCTTGTAAATTGAAAAGAATACCAAAATAAGGATCATTTGTGGTCACTCCTTTCATTTTCAAAAAGGTGTACACAAACAAAAAGATGAAAATGATAATCAGCATTCTTACTTTTTCAAAGCTATTATTTTTTATCCAACCAAAACAGTACAGAATGAACGAACAAATTATGTTAAATAATGATAAAAAGAAATGATGACAAGTAATGATAAAAAGAAATGATGACTTGTAATGAAATTGGTGGAAGGAAAACCAACAATATTATTCTTTTCGGGGCAATGCAAATTACAATGCACATAATTTTAATTCCATGTACATATATGTGTACAGCCACAGGCTTGCTTTAGTAATGACGACACAGCCCCTTTGTCTATAACGGAGACATTTTAAAAATGCACCATTTCTGAACTTATGACTTAGTTGTGATCAATCAAAAATAATCTGTTTGTAACAATTGTCCTCGTGATATATTTCAAGTTTTTCTGATCAATATAGGCACAAAATTAATGCTCACAAAATCCTGAGGAATTATCTTCAGCCTAGGTAAGGGGTATTTGGCTCCGCCAGCAAATTCACTGTACTTTCGGTGCAGGATTTCAAACAGGTAGACTGTGCTGCTTTCAGACGCTTCCTCATGTGACCACCTAGTTTGATAAAAATTTAACAGATTCATTGTTTGCTCTGTGTTTACTGAAAACAAGAGGATGTGAGTTAATGTTTACGTCCAAATCAACTATGTATTATACCTTTACAGGGTTGTTCAGTACGTATAATACTGTATAGCAATTGAGGTGGTGGTAGCATTTATGGTATTATGTAAATAAGTTTTGAACTTTTAAAAAGTGTATTCAGTTGTATTTTTCTTTAGATTTTATGATTGTAATGAGATCAGGGTTCGATTTCACAAAGAGTTAGCCTAGGAGATATACAAAACGTGTGGCTAGTCCTAAGTTAGGATGAGTAACTCGTCCTAACTCGAGATAAGACTAGTCTTAACTCTTTGTAAAATGCACGCGAGGTCTACTAAGTCTTTTGTTATTTTAACTGTCCTGCCATGCCCTGAGTTGTACATGTATCATAAACCTTAGTGTGATCCATGGTTATATGGAAGTTACAGGTTGAATGGCTTTGGGCTGGCACCCTGAACAAAGATATTGACCAGACAGGGAGACCACCCATTAGGGCCTCATACATGCAGCTCAGTTGGAAGAGCGCCACACTATTCAATTCAAAGGTGGCACGATCAAATCAAGCTCGGTCAATTCTTCAGTTGGTTGAATGTTAAGCAACAGTGCTGCCATTTTTGGTTGAAGCAAATTTATTAGCCCAGGAAAAATTATGGCAAAACGACATAATTAAAACCACCGATTTATTTTAAAAAACACAAAAGAAGCCTGCCAGAAATCATTGTACAAGTTGCCCCAAAAAGTTATGTTTGATTGTATTAAGTGTTTGCATTTTTGTTATTAATTGTACTTCCTAGATATGAATAATTGAACTATTTTTTTATATAATGCTGCATTAAATTGACCTAAATAATTTTATTTTTGTAAAAATAAATATCTTTTTTTTGTAACAACCTGGGCCCAATTTCATGGCACCTTAAAGGGTAACAGGTGGTAAGCACAAAATTTGCTGGTAAGCAGAGGCATGATTATGCCCAGTTGCCAGCATTGTTTAATTTAGTAAGGACCATGTCACATAAGGCGGTTTACAGACAACCAGTTCCACACAATCTGCATTTCAACGTACACATGAATTTGATTGGGGTTTGGTGAAACACTATAAAACAAATTGTCCCTTGTCCTGCCGGTGTTCCCATTGGACCAAAGTAAACACCTGGCTATGTCGGCAATGCTTGTCTTTATGAGTGTCAAATTGCATGTAAAAATAGTGTGTAAGTGTCTAATTCATTAAACACATTACTCTGTATAACAGGAAATAACACAGGGATATTGGCTACCAAAATGGCGCAACCAAGATTGGGTCAACTTCGTTTAAGTGCAACAAGCTGCCTGTACAAATTGCCTGTATGTGACATGATTCTTGGATCTCATAATACGAGTTGTACACTGTGGACATATACTTTTTCAAGATGTAATTTCATAGAGCTGCTTAAAGTGGGTGTGTCATCTTGATCATAGGGAGTCTGTGACCAGACATTGAATTCTGAACTGACTCTATTGTTTTTAATAGATGTTAACTTTGCATTGGGATAAAGAATATTAATTTGGGTTTTATGCCTGTGATTTTTTCACAGAGCTCGCCCAAGTACTGAGTTTACAGTGCTAACACACATCTGTGTACATGGGTAAAAATCAAAATTAATATTTATAGTTCTTATTTGTGATGTGACGATCAACGTGCGCATGTGTAGTTACTGTGTGAGAGTTCATGTTTCAATGCCAAGCCACATGCCCAGTCACAAGCAGATAATGATTTTAATGACACAGCCCCTATAATAAACAGCAACAACAATTATAGAGCGCATTCTCCAAAGGATACAAAGTAGACAGTTTTGTGCTTAGCAAAAACTAGCAGGATACCAGTCACAAATAGTGCATGACATCTTTGGGAGGTAACCTTATTCCCTTATTAGATAAGCATCCTTATTAGTTTGTTCTGCTTAGCCACTTTTTGTGCTCATCACTAGCCCTATGAAATTAAGCTCAACAGTGACAGATTGCTTAGCACAACAAAAATTGCTTAGCAAAAACGGGATACCAGCTGACATACATGTACCATGTAATGTTCATTGTCAATGGTTCCATGTAAAATGCTGCTAACAACATATTTGCTTAGCAGCTTCAGCCTCCTATCTCTAAAGTAGTTCAGAGAAATTTATACTCACAGAGAAAGACACAGTTTTGAAGCGAGGGTTCCACCAACATTCAGCGTGACAGTCCAACTGCAAGAATCCTCGGTTGTGAATCTGTGACTTTCAATTGAGTAATTTTGTTAGCGCTGTTGAAATGACAGATGGAGAGAGTTACTTATACCTCAAAGTTTGTTTGCGTAGTTCTGAAATAGAGCAATAAAATGAGTGAACAAGATCAAGTAAGAAGTATTCAGTGGCATAACTAGATGTTTCTATTTGAAGGGGGTAGGGGGAGTGAAGAAATGGGTGTTTGTTGGTTGATATTTTTTCTTCTTCTCTTTTTATAAATACTTTACCAATAAATGTTTGGAATCACAATTAGTTTAAAATTTTCTTAATAAGTTTACCGTTAATAACCAAAAGGTGTTTAATTACAAAATACAACCGAATATTTGGACTGTTGTACCCCCTTCCAGTTATGCCACTGCATGTACTTGTGCTTGTTAGTTCAATGCTGTAAATAGTAGTTTGTTTAATTAGGTATGCGCTGTACTTAGTGATATTCAGTTTTAACAGGTCAAAGTACTGTTTTTTTTAACTTTAATTGGTGGATGGTACATCAACAATTATAACAATTATAATAACAACCAAACAAGTTTATACATGTGCCAAAATGTTCTAAAAAATGAAACTTTCAAGATAATGAATTCTAAATATTTTCCAAAACACAAAGTTGAAAATGTTCTCAAAAATTAGACCTTTAACAGTGGTTAAGCAAATTTGAAAAAAATCTGTTTCAAAAATAAAATGTGTTTTTGAGGGCTAATCTACTTTTCTATAAAATCATTTAAAAAGGTCTACATTTTGACCTGTAATTCCATGAGTTAATGCTACTGGAGTAAATAATTTCATTATTGATAATAAGCACAAATATTTTCAGAGAGCAAAAAGAGTTGTATTTTGAATGTCCTTATTTTTTCTCAAATTCAATCGATAAAGGCTTCCTTATGAGTACTTAACCTAACTGTATTCACAAATGATCATTAACATGATAACAAACTGTTTGTATATCCTAAGAGCTTCTCAAATTTAATCGATCAAGATTTCCTTATGGCTAATTACCTAATAGTATTCACAAATGATAATCAACAAATAAAAACTGTTTGTATGTAATTAATGTTTCTTAAATCACTTGATAAAGACTTCCTTTCTTAGGAGCAATTAGCTTTTTGTATTCCCGAATGATTTTTAACAAATAAAAACTGTTTGGATAGCATATACCGTGTAAAAATGTCTCCAGTAACTTTCAAATTTAACAGATAAAATTTAACATTAATTAGATTCGCTTCAACTTTGGTTTCTTTGATTAACAATGCTCTCTTGAGACAACATGTACACTAAGGGTGGTACATTATACAATTGTTGCATGCTGTGGGGTGACAGGGTCCATGGCGTTTTGTACACTCGAGGAGGAAAATGGAACCCGAGGCAAAGCCGAGGGTGCCATTTCCCCTAGAGGGTGTACAAAACCCTATGGACCCCAGTCACAGAGTGCAACAATTGTTTTGTTATACCTTTGTAAAATTGTTATTCCTCTTCTCGAAGTTCTGTTGTTATCTTCAAACATTATTACGACGGACTATTCATTGTTTAATAAGCAGACATACATTAAGAAACAATTCCCTTGTACCCGCGGTTGTTTCGTACACAGCACTGGAAATCGACCAACGCTGGGAACTATTAAGGTCACTTTTCATGTTACCCGGCCGACGAGCCATGAAACATGCGTTTTTGTTGCGCGTCACATGATTGGTTCTCGACCAATCTAACTTCACAGTTTGTACAGAGGTATAACAAGTACGGTTGATGACACGTCTTGAGTACTAGAGATAATGGCAATTTCAGAATACATAAAATAAACTGTATGTGTACAACCTTGGCACTGAAAGAGTTAATTAACTGCAAATACGAATTGTAGAAAACAATGACTGCCACTTGAACTTCCACCAAGGTCATTCAAAGGTCATAAATGTTCTTCCAGCTTTTCGGTGATATCTCATAAAAGCTACCCCCTTTTGAAAAGAAATTTCCACAGTTTAGTCTTATTGTATACATCTACATTTATTAGGGATTACAACAATAAAACACTTAACAAATCCCCATACCTTCTGGAATTCTGGCAAAACACCACATAACACTTTTTCTCTTTCAGGTGTTATATACTGGTAGCTTCTTCTTCATGAATTCCTGCTTCCTAATCCTCTTTTAAGGCACTGGACACTATTGGTAATTACTCAAAATCAGTTGATAGCATAAAAACTTACTTCATGTACTTGGTAACGAGCAAAGGAGAGCTGTTGATAGTATAAAACATTGTGAGGAAACTCCCTCTGAAGTAACGTAGTTTTTGAGAAAGAAGAAATTTCTAAAATATTTTAAATAATTTAGAGACCTCAGCTGAGGTCTCGAATTCAAGGCATCTAAAAGCACACAATTTGTGCGACAAGGGTGTTTTTTCTTCCATGATTATCTCGCAACTTCAAAGACCAATTGAGTCCAAAATTTCACTGATTGTTGTATTATGCATATGTTGAGATACACCAAGTGGGAAGACTGGTCTTTGACAATTACCAAAGGTGTCCAGTGTCTTTATGCTTAATCCTCATTAAGCTTCATCTCATATTTTGGCACATGGGGTT